>NW_015151387.1:238730-243276 GCF_000732505.1 Cyprinodon variegatus | reverse complement strand
GGAAAGTTTTAAGCCTAGCCTTAAAAGTAGACAGGGTGTCTGCCTCACCGACTAAAACTGGTAGTTGGTTCCACAGGAGAGGAGCCTGATAACTAAAATACCTGCCTCCCATTCTACTTTTAGAAATTCTAGGAGCCCCTAGTAAACCTGCTTGGCCATTTAAGGCTTTATATGTGAGAAGGAAGGGTTTAAACTATATTCTGGAAGTTAGAATAGGAGAGAAATCATCTCTCTTATTAATTTTCATAATGTTAATGATGTTGTTAATTATCAATTGATTGTTTTCTGAGGGGAGTGACAGGAATAAGTTGAACAGCTCTATAAATCTTTTCAGCCAGAACAGCTTTATGATGTTTTTATATTTTGTTTCATCTTTCAAAGCCGGGCTCCTCAGCTTGTTTTTACTATTTATGAATGACGCCCAGGTCAGTGATCTATTAAAATGTTCTAGTCCCAACCAGCAGGGGGGTACAGCAACATAGAAATGAAGCCAACAGTATATTTTACTTGTCGCTACTGTGTGTGTTGGTAGTTCTCAGTCAGCCCAAATGCGACTTATATTATAGGGATAAACCCCTATAATTGATGGGATGGAGGAGCCAGCCTTACAGCTGCAGCCTGTGGCCGCTCAGGTTAGCTGGAAGAACGGAACATCATCCGGTTTGAATCAACTCTGCTAAAGCTGGTCGTCACTTTTCTCTCTCTCTCCCTCCCTCTCTCTCTCTCCTGCCTGATTTTACTCCTCCTAGCTCAAATCTGACTGAACACCCGCGCGCCCCCCGCCTCTCCTCTCGAGTTTGGATGGCAGATTCGTGCTGATTGAGCCGCGTGGATCGCAGCATCAAGAGAAAATAAAAACCTTCCGCCCGCTCACTGCGCCCTTCCATATGCCTTCAGCTCTGGGGGCGAGGGACGGCCCCTGACGAGTCCGTCTGTGAACAGGAGGAGCGAGCAGACAGGCAGACATCGCCGTCATCTCCTACTTCATGAGAAGGACACGTCCGTGGAAAGCTTGACCAGGAATCATGGCAGCTATTTTATCGGCGGAAGAGGAGCAGGTAGGCCTCGGTGGTGTTCAGGCTCCCACCTCTGACTTTCTACGTAACAAACGCCGATTTTAAAGTATCGTTTCTACCCTTTTATTTTATCCTGCTTTACGGATGTGTGCATGTGTGTTTTTTTTTTGTATGCGTGCGCGCGCACAGCAGCGAGTGGCTGAGACGGCGGTGCGCAATAGTTGCTTTGTTGCGAAATAGTCCCGAGTGCAAAGCGGAAACATTGTATCCATTTGTGGCGGATTATTGCCCTGCCCGCATCGCTGTGACTTCTTGTCCAGGATAATGTGTTGCAACAGCGGCCGCAGCTTACTGGTTTGAAAGGTTTCCAGCCTGGATCGGACCCCTGCTTCCTGGGGGGGTCAGCAGCCCCCCAGCTTCATTTGTTCACTCTTTACTGCGTTTCAACGACACAGTTTGAACTGGATTAAAGCGGAGGGCGAGAATATATATATATATATATATATATATATATATATATATATATATATATATATATATATATATATATATATAAACCCTTACAGTTAGATTAATCAATTGGAATGTCCAGTTGTTCAAAATCCTTTGAATTCTTTTTTATTTGCTTCCAGGATGTATTACTGTTCATTTGTATAATACAAAAGGAAAAGACGCAACAACTAAGGAAAAGTCCAGGATATGAAGAGCTTTATGATCATATACCCCTTGGTTTGCCTCATACTGAAACAAACGTCAACAGTTTATCATCATGAACTAATTAAGTTATAGACATTTTTTTTCTTCAGAAATTACCCAATTTTCCAGCAGGAGTTTCATGTTAGATTTATTACCAAACGTTCACATTTTATACCAGTTTGCACCGATCAAAGCTCATGTTTAGTTTGTGTATTTGCATCAGTTTTCCTCCGTTCTTCTGTTTTTGTAACAGAGAAAAAATATGTTGTAGACTCTCTAATCGGTAAATATATTACCTTGCTACAGACTAAATCAGACCAAACTCTGTTGATTTTGATCTATCTTTACCAAATAAATAATGAATTTAATTGAAAACAAAAAGATTGAATTAATGTGGATTAATTTGACTATATTAATACTACATTGGCCTGCTTAAATTGTGTTGCAGGTTTATTCAGCCAGACTATAATATAAAGTAATTATGTACTTTATAATAAGGGGGGTGGGCGGCATGTATTCATTGGGGCACAGAAAAGTATGAAACAAAAACAGGGGAATGGATTCAAATATATTAAAGAGAGCCACATGAAGTAAAATTTCATTTCAATTTGGATTAATTAAAAATCTATGTGTTCCAAGTGAATCAACTCTTCTGAAGCTGGTCATCACTTATTTTTGTTTCTTTTTGTTCATTTTTATTAACGTTAAAAAAAGAAGAAATCCCTTAGCTTAGCAAAAAATTAACTCAAATATATAAATATTCAAATCAAGCTTTTGTTTGGAGTATCAGGCAAATGTACATTTATAATTCATGAATTTTCATAATTTTGAGTCATTTAAGGGAAAATTACCTGTTTTAATCAAACTAGAACTTAAGTCAAACTTATAAATACAGCTGTAAAACAGAGTATTTTTTTATTTTGTTATGTAAAAACATTTAGCAGATTAAAACTGGGATCCTTTCTCATGACCACTGAAACTGTAACCTTATTTTTGAAAATCCTTATTAAGACAGAATTTGTAAAAGAATAAAATGAATGTCATTATGTTTGTTCAGTGCATATAATTGTTAGAATATCTTTTAGTATTATGTCTTCAGTGCAGGGGAACTGGCCCATGTTGGCCCCTGTCTAGAACCGCTTATGCCTCTCAGGGCAAATAGGTACAGATTGAAATTGTTCAATGGAGCCTTGTTTTTTCACTGTAAAGGGAAGCATGAGTACCCAGAGATAACCCATACAGGAACAGAGAGAACAGGTTGAAAGCCCCTATGATTTGAAGCCAGGATTTATTGCTGCAAGGCAGTGGTAAATTAATAGGAATAAATTAAACTTTATATGACTACAACCAAACTGAATGCAGTGTTTGCAGATTTAAAGGTCAAGAACTATTACATGTATGGTTATGTTTGTGCTATAAGGGTGTTTTCTAATGGTTAACTTCAAAGACACTTGGTTTTAAAATCTTATTCTGACAACTTTGTCCATTACTCTCTGTATTTAGAATGACTATGAAAGGTGGGGGGGTTACATTAAAGGAAGGATCAATAATTTGATTTTGAGTTTTTACTTAATGCTAGTATCTACAAGTCTGACCTCTCCAGGCCAGTAAGAGGCGCCCTCGTGCACAAACCTTAACCGAATGTTAACTAGCCTGTCAAGAAGGAAAGCAGCCAAACCTTGCATCGCTAACAGCTAGCAGTTTGACCAATGGTCACCTTCCTTTGCTTTGTTTTACTTCATTTTGTTTTGTTTTTGACATAACTTCCACCTACTATTCTTTTTGTTGATGTTGGAAAATTAACCACAAGTAAATATTTATGTATTTCATACTCATCAAACCGTATTAAAAAGTTATTGATATACTTCATATTTTTTTCCCAGTAAAATTACGACTTTTATACTGCAGCACTGTTAACGTTGTGGAGATGTATTATTTTTGAAAAACTGTGAGGGAAAATTTTCAACTATGACCTTAAAAGCTGATAAATGGGAAGATGAATCTATGTATGGCTGATTTAACACCAGATGTCCCGAAGAATTCCAGTTTTCCTGCAAGCATCAAGACCTTTTTGCAGGAATATATTGATAAGTCATATGTAAATCTTTTATTTAGGCAGACCTATTGAACAACCAGATATTATAGGGGTCCTAGTTCCTGAGCTGAGAACAGGTCATAACCATGCGTTTCCAACAAGGCAAGGCAGAGCCTATTTATATTGTCTATTCACCAACAGACTCATTTATATTGCAAAGCTCACTATGTGAAAGAAAGAACAACTCAGAGAATAATTGTATTTAGTCTTTTCTCGTCTTTTCATGTCATTCAACATTTGAGCTTAGAGAATGACAAACAGTATGATCTCAGTATTGGAGTAGCATTTATTTCACCCATTGAAAAGAACTACCTATGAAGCTACAATTATTGCCAACTTTACTGCAGTTTCATGATGCTTTCTGTGTGTCTGCAGCGGAGGAGAGAGAGAGGAGAGATCTCTTGAGTTTTATTTCCCCCCATATAAATAAGCCAGATGGTCATTGTATAAATGGTCTTTATTGTATAAATGGTCTTTATTGTATAAATGGTCATTATTGCATAAATATTGTTGCTTTCTACAATGTTCCAGCTCATGCAGCTATTTTCATTGTACAGATCGGTTATCGTCTGATCGCTGCGCGGCTGGCTGAGCTGAAATCATTGCGGTGTTGGCGACACTGATGACGCAGACCTAGCTATATTTAATTACAAATATGATTTTTTCCCCCCTCCTGCTCTCAGGTAAAACACTCAAAGAGAGAGACTTGGGCCCCGTCCACACGAAGTCAAAACGAACA
>NW_015151387.1:235868-238295 GCF_000732505.1 Cyprinodon variegatus | reverse complement strand
TGTGGATGAGAGGCTGGTTTGGTGAAAAATTTGTGCGTTTAGGCCAGGGTTCGTCTTCGTGTGGACGGGGCCTTGAGCTAAAACCAAAACTGAAGGGGTGGAATGTTTCTCCAGCCACAGCGCTAATGGGGCATTTACATCTGAAAAGGGATTCATGAGTTGTGAAGTACGGTTGGTGGGACTGGAGGCTCACGAAAAAGGAACGTGATTGTTTTTATTAATTAAAATGTTATATATTATTAATCATCAGGCAATAAAAACAGACCTAGCTCAGCCAGGTAGGAAGATTTATATATATTTTACTGCCACTCTGGCTCCCTGGGCATAGACCCCTTAAGGGCTGGTTATCCTCCCGCATCAGTGCGTTGCAGTGAGTTTGTCGTGGGTATGACACAGACATTTTTGATTAATTTTTAATTTTGAAGCGTGTGGTCTGCGCTGTTATGTTGTCATTCCAAGCCACAACGCAAGAGGGACAATCTCGAACTAGCTGTGGGTTAAGGTACGGCTGACGCGGTGAGGAAGTGGGGGCAAGTTTGTGCAAAAATGGAGGGACATGAGGGTGAAAAAGAGTGGGGATCCTGGTGGAAAAAGGGTCCCAGCATTCTCGCTCTTCTAGCTGGTCCAACTTCACCAGTTGTTTTCTTTAATGGTGGTCATACAAACAAAACAAGCCGGTAAGGTACCAAACAGAAAATGAGCATAGTGTAGAACGGATGTATATTTGACCAATCAGAGGCCTCCTGTCTGCGGTGCTGTCTGCGGTCACCTACAATTTGGGAGAGGCGCAGCAGAGTTTTGTAGAGGGGATCGGGATGTCTCTGTGTTCATCGCGACACCTACACAGACAACCCAGTTTCCAGGTATCAATCAGCCTTAAACCCCACACTGCTCCCCGGGTGCCACACAATGGCAGCGCACTACTAAATGCAGAGAGTTAATATCGTTGTTTATCTACACACTCAAATCCCTGCCATGAGCAAAGTGGTGCCTAAGGGTCAGAAATAAAATAGGGAAGATATTGTTTTTTATCCAGAGCTGTTTAAATGCTTCATGTCTTCAAGCTTGTAGCTACTCTTTCCTGACAATAGTGGTTCCCAGAATGGTTCCTGCTGCTGTAACCTGTCTGCTTCTAAGTTTGTCCTGTTTTCTGATGGTATCCACTTGGGCTTGACAGTCAATCAAGCAGTTGGTGCCTGCATATTGTCTTAAATGAGAGCCTCTTCTCTTCAGACTTCAAGAAGGTTTTTTTCTTTTCTTTTCCGCCAACTTTGATAACCTAACCGCATCTTTTTTGTGCAAGGGAGAGAAGGTATTCTGAAGGGGAAAATTGCCTTTCTTCCCCTTTCCGAGGATAAGTTTTACCTTCAGGAATTCCTCTTTGCACATCTAAGATGACCTAATGCTTTGTTGTTGGTGGCTCATGATTGGTGTTGACAAGTTATTGAAGAGTTTTACCTAATAGAGCAGCACGTTACTGTAATTATTTTTTCCTTTTTCTGTTTTTCAACAAAGCAGAGAGCTCCTTATCTGCTTTGTTCCTTTTCTTTTGTGGGTCAGGGCCCCTGCTAAGGTACCGAACAGCCCCATTGCATCCAAAGCTGAGAGGAGGTAAAGGAAGGTGTGTGTGGGGTGGGGGGGTGGTGGGGGTTAGCTGATTGTATATATGTGTGTGTTTGCATGCGTTTTGCTGTGAGCTCGGGACACTGCTGTAGTCAAGCTCCATTCCACATGCAGCTGTTTTTTCCACTAGACAAAAATGGGGGGCGGGGGGTTCAGGGAAAGTGTGTGTGGTGTTTGCTCCCAGGAAGCAGTGAATTAAGAGAAAGCGTAGAATAGGGAGATAGTGACGTTATTGACTTCCTGTTTTGGTAATGACTCTGGCCAAATGGGATGTGGCAAAGCAAAGCTGCTCTTCCCACAGAAGTCCTATGTTTGACTCGGATTAACGAGTCATCTGTAATTAAATGGTTTCAGGAGAAACGATATAAAAGGCCATTAAACCATTTTTTTTTTAAGAAAACGTCATGAGCACATATTTGGCTCTCCATATCTTTTCACTGATGTCTCATTAGATTTCCTATAACTTTAGCCAATGATAACGTATGTTCTAAATAAATTGAAAAAGTTTCATAGACAACTTTCACCATGCTTGTAACTGATCATAACAAACAGGGCCATGGAAAAGTAGTTCAATCACACTGGCTGATTACTGTCAGAGCTTTGAAACCAAAATGTCCCTAAATATCACCTGTCTGACATTAGGTAGGATGAGGTATGAGCATAAAAAGACCTCTAAGCATTTTCAATTTAAAAGACTTAAGAATCCCCCCCCCCCCAAAAAAAAAAAAAAAAAAACACTGTAAATTGATTAGAAATATTCATCATCTGTCAGCTGACCCGGGTTTGAATCCGGCCTGTGGTCCT
>NW_015151387.1:220174-235858 GCF_000732505.1 Cyprinodon variegatus | reverse complement strand
AGACAACTTTCACCATGCTTGTAACTGATCATAACAAACAGGGCCATGGAAAAGTAGTTCAATCACACTGGCTGATTACTGTCAGAGCTTTGAAACCAAAATGTCCCTAAATATCACCTGTCTGACATTAGGTAGGATGAGGTATGAGCATAAAAAGACCTCTAAACATTTTCAATTTAAAAAACTTAAAAATCCCCCCCCCCCCAAAAAAAATAAAAAATCATAAGAGCCATGAGCCATAAATACAGACAAACCAGTAAATTACTGCAGGAAGGTATCAATGACTCACCCAGGAGGCCATAGAAGAACCGGGAAAAGCTTCAAAAGTGCAGTATGTGGTTTAAATCATTTTTGTTCAACAAGAAGAAAGTGGACAGGACACTGGCTTTGGGATGCTATAATGCAAAGGACGGCTCACATGATTTATCATTGCCACCGGTGTAGGAATGAGAGCCTCCTCTTTGACCAGCTGCACTGCTGTTGTAGGTAGGCTCCTTAAATTTGTTCATCCTCTAAATTAGCGCAGATTTTCTTCCTTACTTTCTTCCTCTTACTTTAGGAAACACAGCCCGGTACTGGCTGTGTTTCCTAAAGTTCTAGGGAACTTATTGCTAATCTTAAGCCTAACTTCATTGATTTGCTTATCTTAATTTAGAATCTGCAAAACCCTGTAACTGAACAATGGAGGATAACATATGATTGTTCCTCTGTCCCCAAACATGAGACATCACCACTTCCAGGTGTATTTTAGTAGAACTGAGGTTCAGCAAACAACACTGAGGATATAAACTGTGTCAGGATGCCTTTTTGCTGTTTCTTCCTCCAGCTCAGACACTCAGCCACCTCAGGCAGTATGAGGTTAATGAAATAATAAAACTGTCTATTAAGACGTCAGTACCTGAAGCATCAAACACTGGATATTTGTAAATGTCTTCATTTTTGTTTTTAGAACAGAAAGCTCCATGTGAAAATCTAACTCAGATTTATATTAGAGTTCATAGGTTTTATATTTGTATAATGGTTGAGAATAACCATGTGATTGTGATAATAAATCGTTTGCTGCACAAAAAAAACCAAACTACAACAGGTTGAAATATTGGCTTCTTTATTTCTAATAATCCAGGATTAGAGCAAATCTAACATCTATGCAAACACTACACCCTACTACAAAATAAATAAGAAGTAGAGCAAACAAATAATTTGCAAAGAGGGAAAATGGGGGCCTAAGAGTTCATTCAAATGATTTCTTAGGGAATTTCCAGGTCAAGCTACAGGCTAGATCAATGCAATCAGCTGTGTCCGTTCAAAATCGCAGCAGGTAGTGGTACGAATGTGTTCACCACACAGTGGGTTATAAAACTCATAAAATCGCAGCCCCTACACCACAAAGCCAAAACACTTAAAAAGGCTCACATTGCTATCAGTTTAATTCTAACATTAACTTCAGGACAAGAGAACCGTCAGCTTTAAAAATCATGAGTTCCAATAAAATGCAGATGAGAATAAATTATGAAGATTTTACTGTGTTGACTGGATGGGAGGAGGGAAGGCAACTGTCTGGTTCAGATTCAGTCCACAACCAGTCTGTTTCCAAAGCCCGGTCTGCTCTCCCCCAGGTTTGAATCAGTCTGAATGAAACAAGGGAATTTGAAGGGCATTAATTATTCCGATGACTTACAGCGATTCAATCACTGCGGCGTCGAATCCTCACAGCAGGAGTGGTACTTGCAGCGACAGGATGAAAACTCCGTTTTTATTATCCGCTTCGTAGCATGCAGGTATCGTGATGATACGCTGCAATGAGAACTTCGAATTTGCAGACAGGGTAGCCAGGTCCACCTGTGAACCCACTTCTAAAAATCTTGACATGAAGGTGGCCTCTCTCCTTTCAGGCTTGCAGCCTGCGGGGAATGAGGACGTTTAGTTCCAGCATGTCGGTTTTAAACCTGCATGACGATAGAGGCCTGTCTTGCCTGCGTGTTTGTAGTAGAGCTGCCACTAACGACTCATTTTCTAACGACTAATCTTTCCACTAATTTTGCAGTTAGTCAAGTAATCTTAACTTATTTCGAAAAAAAAAAATCCATTGTTGGGGGGTTGGCAGGTTAGCCGCTGGATGGTGACACCCAAGTTAAAATAAAAGTGACATTCATATTGTGTCTGTGTGTGCTCATACGATCTGTCTCAGTCTGGTTCCGTCTCAAAAGCACAAAAAATACTATAAATGTGTTTGCATTGAGTTGTTCAAGGGAGTTTAACTAAAAAGGTTAAAAAAAAAGCTGGAAGAATGGATTGTTATCTAGGATGGGGAGAGAGGGAGCTCTGGTCGTTATTAGTCACTAAAACATTTTCTATGTCCCTCCATTTTTCCCCATTCTAAAGGGGGATTTCTACTGCCGTCCGTTTCTACTGTGTAAAACCTCTAACTCAACGCTATTCCTGACATTTTGATTTGAAAAAGCCAAACATATTCAAACCTGGAAACAAAGTCCAGTGGATTGTTTTTTTAATTTCGCTACAACGAAACGTGTCTGCAAGTTAACAGAGGCATACGATCGAAGGATGCACAATAGACATTTAATAACCGCTTTGGAAACAGACCAGAAGCCTACCTGCATACCAGAGTCCGCCAGCGTCTCCTACCTAAGGTGCTGATAAGCAGCCATATAAGCGTTAGCTGTTAATTTAGGACGCTGACGTGCAGTGGTCACATGACTTTAAAACCACGTGAGAACAATGTTGTTCTCGCTTGGTTTGTATTGAATAAATTAAGAAAAGGAGGATTTTTAATTAAAGCTTTAAATAAAACAAAACAAAATTTAACAAAATGGAAAATAAAATAAATAAACTGAATCTAATATGGAAGAATGATCCTGGTTACATAGGCAGGAACTGTCAGTCCGGTAAAGAATCCGGTTGTTATTTGAAATTATAAAGGTTGGCTGTTTTTTAACATAATACTGACTAAATCCTTTTCCAGATTTAGTCGAGTAAAACCAAGTGAAACTATCACATATCGTAATGACTAAAATGTGACTACAACTAATAACAGAGCGTATACAAAACAAAATGCTGTTTTGTTCAGCTCTCGACATTTCCATAAGTGCAGCAGTTATCAAATGTAAACATTGGGAAAAATGCATTGATATGGTCAGTTTGGAGACTGTGACATGATCTAGACTTCTTTTCAACATTCAGCATTTATTTTTTTATTTTATTTTTTTTCAATTTTTCAGTTTTTTCAACATTCAGCAGTCTGATGGCGGTGGGGAAGAAGCTGTTTCATTGATAATGTTACAGGCTCAGGGCACACAGTGCTGGAAGGAAATATCTCTTATGGAGGGAAGAGGAGCAGTTGTCACTACTCTACTCACCTTCTAGTCTGCGGTGATGCATCGCCGACACCCTACAGTGAGACAGCAGGTCAGAACGCTCTCTATGGTGCGTCTGTTGAAGGTAGAGACGATGGGAGGGGGCAGGTGGGCTCCCCTCATCCTCCGCAGGGAGTACACGTGCTTTTGTGCGCTTTTGTCCAGTGAGGTGGTGTTTACAGTCAGGTGAGGGTGTCCCTGCACTGGCTGTTCCAGGAACCAGTTCAGTTTGGGAGTTTGTTGGATTGTCGTATTTTGGGAACTACAACCTGGTCCAGACTGCAAAAGTTTATTTCCTTGGGAGGGTGGAGGAGCTGACTAGAACTTGGCTGTATGATCCTGTTAAATTTGCTGCTTGTTTGGTAATAAAATCTGTTTTAGTTGTTGATCAGCTTTTGTGCTGCTGGACGCACAAGTTAAGTACTGTTCCTGTATCCTGATATTATTAAAAGGTACTGTGTTACTAAGGCCACGTTCACATTGCAGGCCTTGATGCGCAATTCCAATTTTTTTAGCGAAAATATTAGGGATTCGCGATATAATCGGCCCCCTATCGGTATCAGCCTGTATCGGCCTTAAAACTGAATATCGGACATCGGCCACCCCACCGATATTTAACCCGATTTTTGATCAGCTTTTGAGTTTCTAAAGTCTAAAAAAAAAAAAATAAAAAATACTTCTTCTTCTTCTTCATCAAAAACTTCTTTTTTACAGACTTAAAAACTTCTAAAGACGAGGGAAAAATATTGATACATTAAAATATCACAATATCTTCATATGCTGATATATTGCCATTTAAAAACACCATATCAATCTCTTTTACTAATGAAATATTGCTATATGTCATCGTTATGCTACGAAATCCCCCGAAAATTCACAAAATTTTGCCCTATTTTTATATGTTGATATATTGACGCGGTATCGATCTATTTTACTAACAAAATCTCACAAGAATTTGCAAAATTCACAAGATTTTGAAAGTAAAATAGATCGATACCGCGTTTCTAAAAATAAATTGGATATCAGCATATGAAAATATATTTGAGTATATTATTTTTCAAAGTGTCAGAAATGGATAACAAAACTGCTATTTTCAATGACTACTTATTTTTGTCCAGCTTTAACATCGGTATCGATATCGGTTATCGGCTACATGAGTTTTAAAATGTCGGCATATCGGCCAAAATCCCAATATCGTGCATCCCTAGAAAATATGGTCGCATTGGAAAAAAATCTGATTTGTCTTGTTCACACCATCATACAAAGATCAGATGTAGGTGGCATATGGGCAAAAAAAATGGATTTGGGTCCCTTTAGGCTGCTGTGTGAATGTAGCCTAAATCACCTGGACCTTTTCCATCCTTCAGACTGTTTCCTGGGATAGATTGCTCTGGTCCATTATTGGATTCAGTGGATAGTAAAGAAATATCCCTAGAAGACACTTCTGGAAAAAAGATCTATAGGCTGATTGTAAAATCTGTCAATCAAAACAAACTCAATGGACACTGTGACACAGTATGGAGAGCCCATCTCTCCTTAACACCTGAATTCCAGCCTGAATGGAAATCGTATAAGCCTCCTCTAGTGAAAGAACATGCAGATTTATAATCGAGAATCCTTCATGGTATTGGTACTACCAGCAGGAGTTATTAATCCTGCTGTGGAAGAAAATGTTCATTTTGTGAACAGAAAACAGTCTTTCATTGAATTTCTGACTGCGTCTGTCAGTTCTTGTGCTTTTGAGAACTATTTTCAACAGATATGGGGAAATTTTCACTAAACATGAATTTATTTGTGGTTATACATTCACGTGAAAAGGAAAGAGTAAATGTCAAATGATGATTTTTTTTGTTAGGACAGGCTAAAATGTCTGTGTACAGAAGCAGAAGGAGGAAGGTGAAGGAAGATTTGAATATTGACTTGTTTCTTTATTCATTAACCTAGTCAAGTCTAGCTATTGCTTTTATTTAATTTTTAAAGATTAGTTTCAGATTTAGATACTTTTGTCACATCTGGAGTGTTGAATAAGTGATTTATATTGTGGGAGGAGAACACATTTTTGGAAGAGTGTTAATGTAATTTATTCTGTGGTGTATATTTTTCCGTTTTGTTGAATGTTCTGTTACATATTTTGTGATACTATGTCAACTATTTATTGAAAATAAAATACTTATTATAAATAAAAGAAATCTCTCTCTCCTCTCGCCTGTGAGACGAATCAGCTGAAGACAAGGCTGTGATGCAGCCACGGTAGCCCTCCGCCATCATACCACTTTAAAACCAACGCACAGACTCTTCATCATCTTTTCCACTTGGTGAGAGATCATTTCACGTGAACTCTTTTGAAAGTGGATCTGCAGGCAGACCCCCTTCCTTTGTCCTGCTGCTCTGAGCTTCTGCCTGCAGTGTATTTGTGATCCCTGTCCCATGTGTAGCAGATGAGAAAAGAGTTTTTGCTATTGGTTAACTCACTTTCTAAAGACAACCGAAACTCCCGAAACAGAGATGAAGAGATCGTCCCTGTGAGAAGCCAGATATCCAGCATGTTTTTACGGTGTGCACCAGAAAGGACGCCTTCTGAGAAAGCCATAAGTTTACCACATCGATTAAAGCCCATCAAATTTACTTGCATTAGACTGATTCAAATCTCCAGAGAGCCAAGCCGGTTTTAGAAACCAACTAGACCGCATTGGGTGTGTGTGACGTCATCCATGCGCGCAGGCTACCATTCATTCATCCTGTCCTCTGAACTGCTGCTAGTTTTCCTCCCATGCCTGGAAGATGTCTAGTGCTGCTACCACAGATGATCTCGATCTCCAAATGGAATTGAACGATTCAGATTAGCTAGAATGAATAGAAGGGGTAGAGCGTAGCCGCCTGTGGCCCGGGCTGCCTGTCACAACTCCAGTCCGGCGCGCGGATGACGTCATACACACGCCACTTTGTTAAAAAAATATATTAATATAAAAAATATAACGTGGATGTCTGGGGGGCAGTGATTGGCCTACATGTTATGAATGCTGGCGTACCATAAAGAATAAATTATGAACAGTTTAGTTTGTGCCTTCAAGTCGTTGCCCATAGGAAGACGTTACTTGGATATAACCTAATGGAATATCTTCAGAACGGCTCCAAATGACACTAAACTCATATGGGTGAGTAGAACATGATGCAATAACATAAAATCAAGGGCCCAAAATAAAAAAACGGTGTTCCCCTTTAAGTCTTCTGCAACCACATGGTAGGAGAGGCTATTTTCTGAGTTTTCAAAGGTTTTCTTTTATTTTATTTTTTACTGTTCTTTTGCAATTTGCTTAACTACGTTTTTTTTTTTTTTTTGTTGAATATAAGAGATTTTTGAGATTGTTTAGATTTACTTATATCTTTCTACCCCTTTTATATAATTACATTTGCTTTTATTTGTTCATGCTCCTGCTGGTTCTTTGTTCACTTTACAATAAAAAATAAACAAAAAAACAAAAAGAAAACAACAGTGAGAGGTTCAGTATTCAGTATTTTCCTGCTTTTTGTGTCAACTGTCACAGTTGCTAGGCGACAGAGCGTACAGTCTGTGAAAGCTGGTGAAGGCTGGACCTCTTTTAGTCCATAGCCATAATCTTTTGTTCTCCTTATTTTCACGGACCTCATCGCATTCCATCCAGATAGACCCAATCACACCCACTGGCCGTTTTGAGTATGGACTTGTGTCCTCGCCAAGTATGTTCTTGAGAAGAACACAGAAAAGAATGGACTTGGGGAGAACGGGAGCACAGAGCATGATTATGGCTGAATTGGAACAGAAGCATAATTGTGACGTCACCACAAGCTCAGCTCGTCTGAAGCTTCATTTCTCTTATTTAATAGTCTCTTGATAATAATAAATTCTTACTTTTTTCATTTAGTGGGAGAATAATAATGGACACAGTCAGATAAACACAAATCAAATGAACATTTTGCCAAACAAAACAAAAATATCGGCATCATAGCCAGTGGTCCTTCACACACTGCTATGCAGAGAGAGGGTTGCTGCAGACAAGCTGCGGTTAGCCCTGGATGCGGTTACCTTTGCGGAGCTCTGCTAGTTGCCGCGGTCCTCTCAACTTTGGAAAATATTGTTTTATTATGCATTAAATCGGTAAATGAGCCATATATGCTTAAAAGAGTAATGTTCTCGCCTCAAATGTCTTAAAACATACTTTTATTGAACAACAGCAACAGAAAAGAGTATTAAACTTTAACTCAATACTGTGAGCGCTCCATTGAAAGCTGATGCTGCCGTGTTGCATGCTGGGACAGCAGACATGTCTTCTCGGTCTGCTGTTCTTGTGAATTGGAACAGTACTAGGGCTGAGGCTGATGACGTTTCACGAGTACACGAAAACATGAGAGTACACATATTGAGAAACAGCCAATGTCTATTGTGCAGGTTTGGTGGAAATTGGCTGTAGGTGTAACTGTGAACTAGTAGTGAAAGAAACACGTGCATTAAAAATGTTCCACCGGTTTGCTGCATTTTAATGGCACTGACAGAAACCGCAAGTTGGTCAAAATAAAAAAAAGACATTATTTATCCCTAAATTGAAGGTCCTCTTTGGTATTTAGCCACAATGGAATTTGTAACTAATGTCAACTGTATATAATGTATTCTGTATCTTATTTTACTCTTATCCTTATCTTATTTCATTCTTTTGCTTATACACTGTTTATATGGAAAGGGTGTAATTTTACTACTTTTAAGCCCTGCAATAATGGACTCTGGACAAGCAAGCTTTCAAGTTCTTAAAAAGAAACTGAAACTCTGGAGTGAAACATCTACATGCTGGGGATTAGTGCCAAGGAAAAACTATCTAAATAAAACACCAAAATTGTTTGAAGAGTCTACAACAGATAGATTGATTGGAGAGTTTAGCACCTGCACAAGATGGTGCACGATAAAAAAAAAATTAAAATTCAAGAATTAATGTTTCAGTTAGCTGGTGTTTTGTAAAATAAAGACATGTAAGGTGCTGTTCACTGTGAAGCATGAAGATTAGCCCAGAAACTTTTATTCCAAGTGATTATGTGACTTTAGGGTCAATGTTGAGAGCTACACTTTGTGCTCTCACATGTTTTAACCATAAACAAAAACCTCAAAGAAGCTCAACAAAGTGGAAGCAGTCAGGATATACTTTCACTGTTTTCCTTTAAATTATCTGCCAAAATCAGTTTGACTTTTCATACTTAGAAGAAATTTAGGTGCTTTCGATTAAAAACTCATTCATCTTCTATCCACATCACAGCCGATCCTAGCAACTCAAAGAGTAAGTCTGTCAGCATGCAGTGAATCCTCAACAGGCTGCAACAGGAGGCACTGAAAACTCAGCCTTTGAACACAGGGTTTCACTTCTCCACTCAGGCGCAACAGTGGCGCAGCTTACACTGAAGACAGGAAGTCAGGTTCTGGGAACTGGTGGCTCTTTAGGAAAACAAAACGATCACTGAGGAGAGCTGAGACTGAAGACAAGATGTCAGTGTCTCCCTTCGGAAAAGCTGAAAGCTGCAGCTTCCGGCTTTGTTCAGATGCTTTGGCATGAAGGCTGTTTGCACCTGACAGGGGAGAGGCCATTAATATCTGACTCTAACTGAGCAAATGTCAGCAAAGTAAGAGAGCGACGTAGTTTGAACTTTGGACTGGAGAGAGAGTGCACAACAGATGGATACTAAAACCACTAATGTTTTTGTTAAAACAAAGACAGTTTGAAAGGAAAAAAGGGTAGAGAACAGATAGCTTGGTGACGGATTTATGGGATTAGCTTGGCGTCGCAGGCACAGAAGAAATATCTTGTCCTTAACAAGTCTGTAGCATTCAAGTCAAATCCCCACAACATAGAAAATTATTTTCAGACTAAGTTTTTTTTTTTTTTTTAACATCTTTTATATTGACACTGACTAAATTATCAGTTTATAAATAATTACATATTACAATTAATATTTTACCTTACCTTTCAGAAGATCTATTCATTGTTTATTTGGAGTTCATCTCAGTTCTTTAAAATCTATCATTTTATTTATCAAACCCCCACCCCAACATTTTTTTTTATTAAAACTCTTACTAAAGAGAGAGGACTCAAAGTCAGCCATTTTAAATAGCTGGGAGATGTTTAAAAATCCAATTTATTTTTAGTCACATTTAGGCTGCAATGAGTGAGAGCATCTGGTGATGTTACGGCAGTTAGACCCAAACAATCAAAGCTGTTTAAAAGAAAAATGAAACCCAGATGCAAAGAGACTGCTCTTCAATACAGATACTGCTTTATAAACTCTCATTGGAATATTAAATGAACATAACTTATGCTTGGTTTATACAGCATTTGGTTATAGTTCAAGAGAAAATGGAATCAACCAAAACAAAGCAGTTCAAAGTTTGACAAAAATAGGATCAACATCTGATGTACGGCTGATGTAAGGCTGATTTATACTTCAAAACTAGGTCGTCTGCGTAGGTGTCACAGTTAACAAAAAGACGTCCCCGCCCCCTACACACACTCTGCTGCAACTCTCCCAAATTGTAGGTGACCGCAGACAGCGCCGCAGACAGAGGCCTCTGATTGGTCTAATCTAGACTGCTCAAAAAAAATGAAAGGAACACTTTGAAAACACATCAGATCTAAATTGGGGGAAAAATCCTGCTGTTTATTTATACTGATATGGACTGGGTTATGTTAGGAACAAAAGGATGCCACATCATTTGTTGGAAATGAAAATGATCAACCCCCTAGAGGGCTGGATTCAGAGACACCCCAAAAATTACAGTGAAAAAATGATGCAGCAGGCTCGTCCAGTTCGCTGAAATATGAAGATATGAATGTAAATATACATTCATATGTTTATATTACTGTTTTTATGTGTTTTTTTTACTGTTTTTCAAGGCTGCACTTTAAAAAAGCGAAGTTGTCTAGAGAGCTGTTCTTTTTGTTTACAATTGTTTACCAAATGACAAAATAAATCTAAGAATCAGAGATTATCCATTTTGTTATCCAACGAGTGGACATTGGAGACTAGGATTGATGGTAGCGGCGGACTGTGGGGATTTCTCCTTTGCTTCGCCGTAAGCCCCTTTCTGCAGCCCAGCCTTCTCCGTCTCTCCCATCTCTTCCTCCGGCCTGGCCTGGTAAGTGATCCCGCTGTTGTTTTGTTTACATCCATCCGTAGCACTCCGCAGCTTTTTAAATGGACAAGAATGTCTGTATTTAAAACATTTTGTGACCGTAGCTCTAGCAGGCATTCGCGATCATAGATGCGGTTTTGATGTCTTGTTTGTAGCATTTTAAGCGGCCTATTCCGTGAAATATAATTGACATTTTCGAAAGCTGTTCTTGGCCGCTGTTTTGGAGCGCCGCCATGGTAACCATGAACTCGGGTTAAGTTTCTCAGAACTCAACTTCCTACTAACTGTGTCTGTTAGATGCTTTGTATGCAGCCACAGGCCATTATAAGATTGAGGTCTGTGGCCTTTCAGTGCAGAGAGGACATAACAATCCAACTTGTAAAGATGTTCAATGGAAACACTTTGGTTTGATTTTAGCCGGATAGGATTGGCATTAGGTGCCGTCCTTAATGAGAATCTTTTCATAGTATTAAAATTAGTGGTGGGCCATTATTGGCGTTAAGGTGCTGTGCTAATGCCAGACTCTTATTATGCAATAAACAGAATAACGTAGTTAATCTATTCTCAAAATTGGGTTGGGAGCTTGGTCTATACTGAGATTACTTGATATTGTAGCTTGTTTGCCTGCAGGTAAGTAACTCATGCTGAAACCAAGGTGCAGTCGCAAAGCTCTTCATTTGCACAAAACAAATACCAGGAAATGCTTGTTCCTTTAAATGTGGACCTTGCTTTTCTTGTGGAAAAGGGAGGTTTCACGTGGTAGACGCCCTGAATCTTCTCAGATCCTACAAGGATGGAGCTCCATTTTGGTTCCCCTCTTTTCAGAGGAGACCAATCCCCACTCTGAGAATCCATCCTCCTTTTCAGGAAGTCAGCGCCATTTCTCAGGGTGTAAGGTCAGAAAATGTGTCTTAATTGGAATGTAGAAACTGTTCAGGTAAGTTGCTGCCCATGACTTAACTGCAGAGGTCCAGGGAGGCTGTAAAGCATCAGTCGTCTCCATCAACTGACAGAAAACAGGTGTGTTTCCCAGGACATCCCACCTGCTGACGGCTCCAATCATCACCCCTTTTGGAACAGACTCCTCTTCAGCAAAGGGGGGGGGGTTACATCCATCCGATTTACAGTTGAACAGGATTGGACCAGTTCCCATATCAATAGAAGATAGAAAGTATTTTGCATTTGTAACATTCTTCTCTATGGCTACGTTCACACTGCAGGCCTTGATGCTCAATTTCAATTTTTTTGTGAAATCAGATTTTTTTTTTGCGTTGCCGTTCATATTTCCAACTATATGCGACTTGTATGTGATCTCTTGTGTGAACTGCAGTCATACAACGCAAGTGTCCCGCATGCGCAGTAGAGGACGCAATGACGTCACAGGCCAGCCTGCTCTATTATCCCTTGTTGCTAGCATCAGACTGGTCTAAATCTCTCTGAGAGCTGACCTGGTTTTGGAGACAGACTGGTGTGGACTAAACGGAACCGATATCCTAAGCTGCTGTTGTCTCTAGCTCAATTCACTCTGCCAATCACTCAGCGAGAGAGAGAAAGATAGGTGTGTATATATATTTGTGTATACCTGTGTAAATCTGCTTGTGTATATAGTAATAATATTTATAATATGGATTAGTGGAAAACGCATATGGAGGGTTAGTGTTTAGGGGCTGGTTTTTGATTCAGCTGAACTATGTGCTAGCTGCAACTCTCCCTCCCCTACTATGTGGCAGTAAACCCATTTCCAACGTATTAATACCTCCTAGAGGGTTGGAGTAAAGACTTTAGTGTCTCACTCTTGTTAAATGCAATGTGACCAAAAATTGAGTACCTCAGGATTTGAAAATTGCATTTAGTTAAATTGGGATTATATTTCAAATGCAATTAATTGCCAAGCCCTAGTAAATTGCTGCCTATACTGCCAAAAGTGCCAATCTCCAGTGTTCAAGCAGGGAATGGTCTAAATCATAGGTCAACACTGACAAACACGTATGCAGACGCATATGTTTCTACGTAAAGGTGATATAGAGAAACCAGTTAACCTGACAGCCATTATGTTGGATAATGGGAGGAAGCCAAAGTACCTGCTGATAATCTATGGATAAATAGGAAGAAAAGGCAAATTCTGTTTAAAAAGAGCCAAGGACCTTCTAGCTGCAAGACAAAAGTACCAACAGCTATACCTCCATGCTAAACTAATTAAAAGCATAAGGTTGACCATGTAGAACAGGAATGTACCAGTTAAATGATCACAGAAACATTCAGAGTACTGTACTAGTAATTCAATACTATAATATTTAATTCATCCCAAAGGGACATTCAGTTTAGGTACAGCCTGTCCGGTAGATGTGGTGTTCCAGGCCTTGCTGCCTTGAAACTACTAGTAGAGACCACACATTTTAACAATCATCTATGTCATTGTTCCTGCTTTTCATTTTTTTCCAGCCAGTTCTTTCTGTTTTGGGAGATGACTTCATTAAGTCACATCAGAAATCACAAAATGCATTAACATAGTTTTTTTTTTATAAACAATAACAAAAACACAGACTGACTCCTAAAGACTTTAGCAGCATGTCTTCCCCTCTCTGTCTTGTCCTTGTTCTCTGTCAGACCTTATAAATAACTTCCACTGGTTACACACAGAAAAATTGAGATAAAGATTATGCTTTGATAAATCATACAGTTCTACAAAAGAGTGACATTAACCTTTCAACAAGGAACCTAAACATGCATCCTGCAGGTAAAGGGTTTGGATTAAAGTAAATGTAAATGTTAAATTGGCCCAGTCAAAGTCCCTTACCCTCTAGATAATCTTACTCAGCTTCACTATTTGGGGGAGTGTTGGCCTAGTGGGTTACAGCAGTGCGCTTGCACTGTGGGAAGGTTGCATGTACCCTGCCTCCACTCTGGGTTCCTGAGCAAGATCCTTAACCCCTGATTGCTCCCCAGACGCCGCACAATGGCAGCCCACTGCTACCCAAGGGGTGAATTAAATGCAGAGGTAAATTTCTCCAATGTGAGATCAATAAAGTTCAAATATTATTTATTAAGTTATTATTTTTTTCATAAATTTCATAAGGAAAACTGATGTATAGAGATCTGCAGCTGTATTTGAAGCAAAGAAACATTTCTAAACACTTGGATCAAGGTGGGGCTGAAAGCCAGTGCTCACTACCTTTCTCACTGACGTTACTATACAACACACACTTAACAAGTGGCTCAAGCTCCTTGACCTGTCCCACCTATTGGATAGTCATTGTGGCTCATCCTTTGTATTACTAACGGGGGTCCTTAGCCATGGTCACTGCTGTAGAGGCTGGGGTAGTGGATTAATGCTGTCACCTTAGTGCCTGTTCCATCTTCCCTAAACTATATAACATCTGCACAGAAACCTACTCTATGCCACTTTAGCACCCGTACAGATAATGGAAATGGTTGCAGATCAAACACAGATTCCTGTTTCATTAATTTGACCTAAAGACTCTTCTCATTTTGTGAAGTGTCACATTCAAACTCGTTCAAACCTACTCTTGTTTGGGCACTCATACTTTTTTTGCATGAGCTATTTTAGAGTCACTTACCCCGAGCAGAACATGAACAACTTTCTGCTGTACATTCACCTGCAGAACCACACCGAGTCTGTGACTGTGTTTAGTTTACAAACTTAAGCCCATCCATCCATCCCATTTATTTCTTCAAACACAGTTCTGTCAGTGCTGTGTGTGTGTGTACAGTTTAACTTCCTGCCCACCCCCCCACCAGCCCCCGAGCTGGGGAGCAAAAAGTCACTGACGTCCCCCTCCTGTCTGTTCCAGGCCACCAGGCAGTTTCTAGAGGAAATCAACAAGTGGACCAGTCAGCATGGAGTGTCTCAGCTGTCCAGGGAGCTGGCCGTTAAGTTCCTCATGGCTCGCAAGTTTGATGTCCTCCGTGCCATTGAGCTCTTCCACAATTACAGGGTAAGGAGAGTGATGTTGTTCCTGCACATAGCTGTGGTCTGTGTCATCATGTCTTTTCAGCCACAACATCCAGCTGAACTTGGCAGCCTTAGATGATGATTAGAATCTCTCCATATCTGAACTGTGCTTTTATCACAGCTGCTAGTCTCCCTGCTAGCCCTAATATTTTCTTAATTCAAAATGCTTAAATCACTTCTTGTTGCTTGAAAGTAAAGCTATTGGAGGTTCCTTTTAAACTTTGCAACACGTTTGCGTTGGCACAGGTGAGTCCAAACCTTTCTTAGACATAGACACACAGTTGGACTCAACTTTGTTTATCCCTTGTGATGACCCCTTAAGGGAAATTCTGGTCCCGGTAGCTTATATAGAGTAGAAAGAGTTAAAGAAGTTAAAAGATAAAAATATGACAGTATGACAGACAATATAAAAAGGGTGAATATAGTACCAAAAAAGCATTAAAAAAGAAAAAAGTTGTAATGTTTCGCTTAGATATCTTCACTGTAAAGGGCTAAGGAGACTGCATAGTAGTTGACCTGGGTTATTGCACCTGTACTTCGGAGATGTACTGACCCTAGAAATAAGTGAAAAAATGACACAGGCTACACAGTAGCTGCCAATCACAGAGCCTGCTCGCCTCACCAGTTTGTCCAGTCTAGAGGTGTCCTTGATGGATGTGCTGCTTCCCCAGCACACAACCGTGTAGAAGAGGACACTGGCAACAACAGACTGGTAGAACATCTCAGACAGCTTATTACAGATTTTGAATGACCTCAGTTTACTCAGGAAGTGCATCCTGCTCTGTCAGCCTGTGTTGGCGGTTGGTTTGTGTTGACCAGTCCAGGTTATTATCCAGCCATACCCCAAGGTATTTGTATGAATCCACAGCCTCCACGTCAGCTCCCTCCATTAGTTCTGGCTTCGCCTTTGGTCCGTTTCTTTTAGTCTATTACCAGCTCCTTTTTATTGGAGATGTTGAGCTTTAGGAGGTGGGTGGGGCACAAGGTGGAAACGCCACCACCAGACTCCTGTACTCCTCCTCTCTGTTGTCCCTGATACACCCCACAGTAGCTGTGTCATCTGCATACTTACCGTATTTTCACGACTATAAGGCGCACTTAAACGTCTTTTTTTTTCCTCAAAATGTGCGGTGCGCCCTTTGGTGCGGTGCGCCTTATGTGTGTTGTAACTGCGACTTTTGAGACCACCTCAT
>NW_015151387.1:182047-218574 GCF_000732505.1 Cyprinodon variegatus | reverse complement strand
CCTTATGGTCGTGAAAATACGGTATGTATATGACACAGCTCAGAGTGGTAACAGAAGTCCAAGGTGTATAAGGTGAAGAGGACAGGGGCCAGCACTGTGCCCTGGGGGACTCCAGTGCTGCTGACCACAGTTTCAGAGATGGTGTCCCTCAGCCTTCCTGTGAGGTAGCTGGAGATCTATTGCACCAGGCAGGGTTCGACTCCCATACTATTCAGTTTGTCCCTGAGCAGGGAAGGCTGGATGGTGTTCAATGCACTTTAGAAGTCCAGGAAGAGAATTCTTGCTTTGGCACTTCCCTTATCCAGGTAGAAGTGGACCCAGTTTAGTAGGTAAAGGATTGTGTCCTCCATTCCTACGCCTGGCTCATATGCAAACTGCAGGCTGTCCAGGGCGTGTTGTACTTAAGCTCTTAGGAGATTGAGGAAGATCTGGAAGATCAGGAGCGTGGCTGTGATAGCAAAGGTAGGGGTGCAGGTGTAAGCGACGGGTGGAGTTGCTTTTTCTGGGGGAGGGGAATTGTTGGGGAAAGGGGACATGGCTGTAGCAGGAGTGTAGGGGTCACAGCCTTGTTAAACCTGTTGAAGAACTTATTCAGTTCATTAGCCCTCGACATTGTTCACTGGACCTTTCTGTTATCAGATCGAAAGTTCACTAAAAATCCTCAAAATGGTTTCACAAATTTTAAATTAAAGGAAGTTACCTAAAACATTTAAATTACATGTTTTAACTATTAAAGTTTCATTAGGAAGGAGTTAATGATGAAACACTTAATACTTAAAATTTTTACAAACTAAAGTGCTTTTTCCATAAGTCTAAGTTTCTCTGAGATTAATTTCATTATTACTGGTTTGAGGTCTGGCCTCTTATATTTGCTAAAGGCTGCAGCCGTAAACAAGCTTCCTGAACAATTATGGACAGATTATATCACTATGAGTAAAACTATTTAAGTTCATTTTTTTAAAGCATGATCAGTATTTTTTCAAATTTTAAAATGGGAAATTGTATCCAGCCCCACAGCATGCCGCTGCCACTGCCATGGATCATAGTTGGCACAGTGTGCTGAGCTTTGAAGGCCTTTGTGTCTAAATAGCACAATTTATGTGATGTTTGATGATAAAACTGTTCTTCACAAAAGATTTAACTTCTCCTTGCAGGTGTCTTCAGTGTCCAGGTTTATACTTTTTTTAATTTTTGTAGGTACCTTGTACCTTGATCGTTCCTGGGATGTTCTTGGATTTCCTAACTTTTCTTTGCTGCCCTGAAGGGAGCTACTTATAGTGGATTGTTCAAGTAACTCAATGATCCCAAATATAGATGGGCACTAATTGGATGATGCCAGGAGGGAAACCAGAAGTCTACCTAATCTTACAAGCCGATCTCACAAGCCAAAGTTCCAGCTTGCTGGGAGGCATGGAAGGAAAGATTGGGGACCTGTGTCGATTTGTCTGATGACTTTAAACAGTAGCAAATAAGTTGAACGTTTAGCATGAAAACAGTTCTTTTTCACTTAAATTGGAGACTAACAAAACATTTCCCTAAACAGCCTCTCACTCGGATTCATACACAGCGCCCAACATGTCAGATAAAAGAAATGGATTGTAGGGATTCAATGTATTTTTTCAAGATTTTTTTTTTCTTCGAAGCATAAGATGCTGTGCATCTAAAAGGAGCATTTCTGGTCTTTTCATTACTTTTTTATTTTTCGCCTTCTTGTTCTGTTTTTTTTTGCCACGTTCTCAGCCACCTTCCTCGGAGAGAAGCCCTAAAAGAACCGGCCATGAATTTTCTAACAGTCAAGAGCGTCACGGGTCTTCTAGGAGCTGGGCGTGTCTGTGTAATCGCCCTCCTATGAGACCAACAACAATGGAGTCTGTGGAATTAAAGGTGGTCAGTGGTCCTACCAACATTAAAGTGGGACATGGTGTTTAAAGCTTAACTTATTAATCTGATTATCACCTGTGTGGAGTAAAGGGGAAAAAAATTAGTGAGCATTTAAGAGTCTTAAATGTTGAATAGTGGTGATCAGAACCAAATATGTAAAAACAGAAATGGATGCTAAAAATATCAAAGAAGCCAAATAAAGTGAGTGAATGTTTAATCTTGTTATTTACTCCATCAGTGGGATCCCACAAATATCCACTTCCAGGTGTTTGGCCTGTATGAAAGTCAGACCAGACAAAAACAGAACAAGCAAACATGGAGGAAGACCTTTTGTCTGATGACACCAAAGTTGGATTTTACAGTCAAAATGGCTTCCACACCATCACCAGCATTAAACACAGTGGTAAAAGTATCATGTTGTGGGGATACTTTCAATGAAGCTGATGAGACTTAAACATGGATAGAATCAAATAATGAAGCTTCCTGCTTGAAAACCTGTCAGTCTCCAAATGACAGAAGTCTGCTTTCTCCAAAAGGACAGCGTTCCTAAATGTAAAAAGTTGCCCAGTTGGAGTTCATCAAAAGAAGAAACTATCACTTGCTTGTTTTCCTTCCCTCACAGTTAGACGCTGATTTATTTTGGTCTCTGACAAACTCAGTAGAATACATCAAAGTTTTTCGTGATAATGTGACAAAATGTGGTAAATTAACCGATTGAGCTTCAATGAGACCTTTGTAGAATGAATTAATCTCTGGCCTCTTCACTTCTGTTTGTTTGGATTGATGTCTATTGATCAGAGTCAGGGAGCCATGAATCAGATCACCAGTGGAAAATAGCATATAGAGAATATAACAGAATAAAGCCACAAGCTTTATTTAAATCGAAGCATCTAATTTCACCATATTTATTATACCTTCTGCTATCGGAGAATAGCTACACATTCACAGTTTTCATCTTTTCAGTCATAAATTGAAGCTCCAAGATAAAGTTTATGGAACCCCTGCAGAACTACTAGAGCTTTCTAGAAGCTAGCTAGAAATAAGCTCAGTCTTTCTGGAATGTCAAATAAGCAAGTCTATTGTTTACTCTGAGAAATTAAGGTCGTTGTGATTATAATGCCTCCCAGCAGGCTGACTTCACCTGCCTTTTGAACTGTTTGTCTTCAGGAAACACGTCTTAAAGAAGGAATTGTCCGACTCCAGCCTCAGGAGGAGCCTCTGCGCTCAGAGCTGCTCAGTGGAAAATTTACAGTCTTGGTAAGATTGTTTTTTTATCTCTTGACATTTAATTAGAAGGCTTATAAGGCATCATATAACATAAGAAAAGAGTTGAAGTCAAATCTGTGTTTATCACAATTTCATTTTGTCAGACTGTTTGTCAGACTGGCGGGAGAGCCTCACCTTTCATCTGAATTGGTTGTTTGTTGAGCTGTGGGGTAGTAAAGCACCTCTAACCTTTTCCTCCGTCTGACCCTGCTGAGAAAAGCCCACACCATTACCCCATTTACACTACCCTTGAAAAACCGTGCCGAGACCGGTCCGAGCTCAGTAACTGAGATAACTTATTGTGTGTAAATCCAAAGGAAATTCAACTGAACCGAGCTAGACACAACCGGGCCGAGCTAACTGCAGACCAGTTCCAGAGGTGGGCTCGGCTCGGTTTTTCCCTGGCTCGGTTCTCTGATAACAAGAGTGCATGATCAGAACGCGTCATCTCCGTCTGGCTGCACATCCCGATCCACACTCCATTCCAGTAGTTGGCGGTAATGCCCCTCCGGAAGTTGCTTGCCAACCAACACAAAACAGAAGAAGAACAACTATAAACAATCAAAATCTTCTCCACGCAACATTTTAAATAATGGCTTCAAAAGAGCGTGGTGCGACCTTGGATGATGCCGAGACTGAGGCCGTTATTGCAATTTGGGCCATTTTGATTTTGATTCCCTCCTTCTTCGGAAGAAGGAGGGAATCAAGCAGTTTGTGGTTGTAATGCACCAAAAGTTGTTTCCCAACCGCCATAAAACACAAGAAGAAGAAGACGAAGAAGTTCTTCTTCTTCTTCTTGTGTTTTATGGCGGAGGCGAGGAGTCGAGGAACCGAGATAGCGTGATGTGTAAATGGTTGTCAGAACCAAGCCTGGTTAATCGTTAACACGATTTTTTTTTTGCTTTTCTGCAAGAGCGTTTGCGTAGCTCCAACTGAGAGTCCATTTTGGAGTCGCACAGAGCATATGTAGAAAGCGGGAAACACTCGTGAAGAAACAATCATGAAACATTTAAAACAGTAGTACTTTACACATAATAGGGGTTCACAAGGACAGAAAATGCATAATGTAGCGACCTCTTTGAGCCTCGCAAAAACAATGGACAGAAAGCAGTTTATCACTTTCACCAAAAAAACTATCTAAAAAACTTTAGGAGGATAGAAATTGGATATAGTATACAACATGATATAGTTTGCATTATGTTTTTACTATAGGCACATTAACGTTCTCTATCTTTTCTGGTTTGAGATGCTGCACCTACTTGTTTAGTGGGGCTTTGCTTTATAGCTGCGCCAGTGCTTTTTATGTCTTATTTGTAAATAAATTTCATATTTTAATTATCTGCTGCCAGAGAGGAGCAGGCATCCTGTTTCAGCAGCTCCTTTTTTTCAGGAGTTTTGCCTACTTTAATCTATCTTTTTCTTATATTCCTTTTTGGTGGGACTTCGTATCTTTTCTCATGCTGTTTCTTACAAAATGGAGCTCACGTTTTTTCTGTAAAGCTCTGTTTTTAATTATTTTTTCACTGTATTTGCGTGCGTAGCCTGCATGTTTGCCAAACCTTCCATTGTGTGCACCCGGGACAAGCTGCTCACCAGGAGCTCTGCTGTGCTGCCACCCAGGGAGCGAGCCGGTATCCTCCATAAGCTTAGGAGGAAGAGACGGAGCAGCCTGGTGGGAGTTGGACTATGCCGCCGGGGAAAGAGGTACAGACCAGCCGTCCCGTCCATCATCATGGGCAATGTCAGATCTGTCTCAACAAGATGGATGAGCTGGCAGCTCTAACTCACCATCAAAGACAAAACCGCAAGCACATTGAGCTGCTAGCAGTTAGCATGAGGCAAAATAATCTACCCCGGGAATTTAAACACCATATCGTGATAGCTGTGTACTCCCCTCCTCTGCCAATGCAGCAACAAGTCATCACCTCTCCCTCCCCTAGGGAGCTCTGTACACAATCCCCCTGTTACCTTCACCTTCTTCAACGACTGACTACTTCACACCCCCCAGCTCCCGACCATCATCTAAAGCTTGGCGTACACTGTGCGATTTTCGGGGCGATTTTCCAGTCGTGCGAGAATCTTATGATCGAGCCTGATCACTTTCATCCTGATCGTGCGTCGTGAGTCATGTAGTGTACAGGGGGTTACGAGGTGGCGATCAGCCTCTCACGACCACCTCCGATCAGGAATCGTGAGGTCGGGAGAATATCAAACATGTTTGATTTTTCTCCCGACCGTCGTGGGCAAATCGCTCAGGGCGCATTTAAGAAGGATTCTTCTTTTTAAACTTCCCCTCAGATGTAAACACAGCAGCATGGCAGGGATGCAATGAGTAAAATGCAGTTCTGTCTGTAAAATTGACAGACCGTAGTAGCCACGTTCACTCAGCCATTTATCAAATACGTCGTCGCCTTTTCTTTTTAGGACTTTCAGCACAAAATTGCACAAATTGTCAAGGCAGCGTGGTTCTCAATAGTGAGCTTAATATCCCTCTTCTATTTGTTTGGCTTCAGGATAGAGAGGTAGAGAGCAGCTCCATTTCACTACGGAGCTGAGACCGACGTGGCTTTTAGTTGTACAGTGCGAGCAGGTAGATCACATCAGAGCGTCGGGCTGAACATACATCTGAACAATAAACTGTACGACTTAACCTGCAGTTTAGTCGTACAGTGTGAGCAGCAGCTGGGTGCAACGATTGAAAAGAAATCGCACAGTGTACCCCCGGCTTAGCCGCCCACTCCAAAGAATTCCATCCCACAGCCCACCCCCTCCCACACCATCTTGTCGCTTTCAACACAGGTAAGGAATGAGCTGCGAAAGATCAAGGTGCGAAAGGCTGCGGGTCCAGATAGCATCAGCTCCAGGATTCTGAGATGTTGTGCAGAAGACCTCTTGTGTGGTATTGGTGCCGAAGACAAAAAATTCAAATGACCTCAGCAGCTATAGGCTGATAGCCCTGACTTCACACCTGATGAAGACCCTCGAACGGTTGGTCTTTAACCATCTATGCCCCCTGGTGAAGACTTCATTGGATCCACTGCAGTTTGCCTACCAGCCTGGGATTGGGGCAGATGATGCCATGATCTTAAAAAAGATAATAATAATCTTTCTCGTTCACCAAGCTCTGACTCACCTAAAGAATCCTGGAAGCACTATGATGATAGTGTTCTTCGATTTCTACTGTGCTTTAAACACCTTTAAGCCAGGACTCCTAGGGACAGCTGGAGGTGTCAGGAGTGGCCCGGCGCATGTCCAAGGGGATTTTGGACATGTAAGGACACAGGGCTGTGTCTCAGATAGGTTGGTTTGCGGTACGTGGGTCCCACAGGGAAGAGTGCTGGCACCGTACCTCTTTACCCTCTTCACTGCAGACTTCTCCATCAGCTGCCCACGCCGCCACCTCCAGAAGTTCTCTAAAGATTTGGCCATAGTTGGCATCATCATAGGTGGGGACGACTCAGAGTACAGACAGTCGACCCATAATTTTGTGGTCTAGTGCCAGCAGAACCCCTCCTGATTAATGCAGGGAAAACCAAGGATCTAGTGGTGGACTTTTGCTGGAGCAGATCTACCCACTGACACCAGTGAACATCCAGACTGAGGTCTTCTGCAGTGCAGGCGGCACTCTTAAAGAACTGTTTTGGCATCAGTCATCTCCTAAGGAGCAGTCTGTTGGAGCAGTGACTTATCTGTAGCTGAGAGAAGCAGCTGGATCAGCTGATCAGGAAGGCCAGCTCTGTGATTGGATGCCCTCTGGACTCAGTGTAGGAGGTGGAAAACAAAAGGATCCTAACTAAATTAAAACATCTGTGGGATAATGGCTACCACCCCCATGCATGAAGCTGTTGCAGAACTAGAATGCTCCTTGAGTGACAGACTGCTGCACCTTAAATGCACCAGTGAGCATTATCACAGATCCTTCCTCCAAGCAGCTATAAGATCTTGTACTTACTGTTCCCACTGACCTCAATAAGTTGTTACTTTCATTCTGATTTTAGCTGTTTCTGTCTTAGTCAATTAAAAAATTCTGCACATCTCATGTTGCTGCCATTTCTCACATACCATTACTGTAAAAACCTCCACAGCTTTTTATTGATTAATTATCCTCATGATACTGATCATTTATATTGTAAAAACTGTACAGTAATTGTTTATTTACTTAACTCTGTTAGTTATTCTGTTATTTTTGTACACTCTCTAAGGTGCACATTTTGTTTCTGCCATAATTTTTGCTTCTGTAACACAATTTCCCCATTGTGGAACAATAAAGAGATTTTCTTTTCTATTCTTCTATTTTCTGCTACACACAGATTGTTTTAATCTGTGTCTAGCACGAAGGCAGAAGTGAAAACAGGTCTGCGCACCCTGCCTAGTCATAGCCTCTATACCGTGTGAAATGGGAAACAATGCAAGATTAAAAAGTCATATGCAACCTATGTTCAGGCCTTAAGGAGAACAAAGACCTGCAGGGTTCTTGAATGCAACACTGTGTCCTTATTTTGTGTAAAATGGGCAGTAAGTCCCTTTAATAGGAGCATTTTCACAACTGTAAACACGTGTTAGCTGCTGATCTTTGCTTCAAAGTTTGTTTTAATTTTTTTTTGCCAGATGAGTATTTTTTTTTCATCTGCCAATCAATTTCCTCCTGCTCTTCATCATCACACTCAGACAGACACAAACATAGCAAACCAAAAGGAAATGGAAGCCTTCACTTCCATTTCTCCTGCATCCCGTTCCACCTTCCCCTCTCTGACGTGCCACAGCGTTAATGCTGCACATCCTCTGGTCTGACGTCACAGTCCCTCCAGCCTCATTTCCTGTTTGTTGTATTTTTAGCCCTCTTGCCAGAGAGCATGCACAGGCTTGTTTACGTAAAAAGGAATATTCCGGTGTGTCTGTGGTCAGACGGGATCCGGCGGGTCCGAGGTTTTGGTCGTACTCTCAGTGTGAGCTGAAGTGTAATCAAAAGAAGAGAAAGAAATCAACCTTCTGTAACGAACTTCTGGAGCTGTGCTACCTGCATGGCTTGATTTGTGGTGATTATTTGCCCTGCTGGATTTTTTGACCACCCTTTGCTGTGATTCATGGTGCCTCCCTGTGGTTGTTTGGTGTCCATGGTGAAGTTAAAACAGAGCACCACTTGTAGCCATATTTCATGTTATTAACAATAAAGCACATTTTCTAACAGAAAAGACAAAATGTAGTCGTCACTCTTGCACCTGGAAAAAGTATTCAAACCTCCAGAATAGCAAGCACACGGGATTTATTCATCCCAATGACATTCTGATCATCCAGTTATCTTCAGATGTCAAATACTGAGTAAGTCTTTGTTATGATAAAGTCAGTCACCCCAAAATTTTACAGGGACATGGCTGTCTGCCCTTAATGACTCGATGAATTAAGCAGGGAAGCAGCCATAGTGGCCCATGGGAGGAGATTCACAGTTCAGGAGGGGGGAATATTTAATGTTCAGCTCACAAATCTATGAAACAGCGGTCGATTGAGAGCCATTGGAAGCCTAAACATCTGGAGTGTGCTCTGGTCAAATGAGATTAAAACTAAACTTTTATCCACCGTGCAGTAAAAACAATATTTACTCCTGTACAATAGAGGATGGCCTAGTCAAAGAGTACATCTGAGCTTGAGTATTTTGCTAAGTAACTGGTCCCAACTGTTGATCAGAGATGTGCTCCAAAAGATATGGTCCTGCAGTGTCCTGAGGGGCTGAATGCTAACGTATAATCCAAAAATAAGAGGTCAGGCTTGATAAAAAGACCACAGATCCTGGACTCCCTGGAACAGATGTTGGTAAAGCTGTGATTCGTCTCCAATGAGAAGCTTCTAGAACCTGTCCATATTCTTCATTTTTAGAGTGTTCGGGACCCAACAGGAGCCTCCATCGCTCTCTATACAGCCAAACTCCATCACCCAAACAAAACGGGCAACCACGTCGTGCTTCAGGCTCTCTTCTACCTTCTGGATCGGGCTGTAGAAAGGTGACCATGTATATGGGAATAAGCAGAATTTGGGCTATTCTTAAAAGTTCTTTTATTAAAGAATAACATTGTACAAAAAGCCTGCTATCAGCAAGTTTAAGTGAGCAGGTGACACCTTTTGATTCTCCTTTTATTTTCTGCAGTTTCGAAACCCAGAGGAATGGCTTGGTGTTCATCTACGACATGGCGGGTTCCAACTACACTAACTTTGAGCTGGACCTAAGCAAGAAGATCCTCAACCTTCTCAAGGTTGGAACCAGTTCGTTCCAGATGGGCTCAATAGATGCTGATGTAAAAATTAGGAGCAGAATGGAACCTACTGCGATGTGTCATACAGACCAGACTCTGCTGCATCTAAACCACTATTACGAAAAAGTGTGGTAGAAAGAGAGAGTGCAGTTGGTATAAAACAGTTTTAACTGTTTAGAACAAATAATCCCAATGTTGATAGTATAAACTGTAACATATAGGCTGTAACATCCCCCATAAGTGATTATCATTGTTACAATCCCAGCTTCCAGCCTTGGCTGGGCCCGGGACAAAATCTAAAGAACTGATGAGGGGCGGATCAATTCATACTTTGTATGTAGTGTACACACACACACACAAGCACGTTTCTCTATACTCACGGGGGTTTTCAGTTGACTGTCATTCATTTCTAACCCGTTTCTACAGCGGAACCATGGCTATTACTATAACCCTAACCATTAAGGGTTCATACCTAACCCCAATCAATTCCATTCAGTTTATTTATATAGCGCAATTCACAACACGTCATCTCAAGGCACTTTACAGTTCACCAGATTCAGATACAGTTCAAGTTGAATCAAATCTAACTGAGGAAAACCAGTTGATTGCATTGACTCATTGACTCTTCAGCAATCCCTCACACTAAGCATGCTTGTAGCGACAGTGGAGAGGAAAAACTCCCCATTAACTGGAAGAAACATCAAGCAGAACCAGGCTCAGTGTAAGCGGCCATCTGCTGAGGCCGACTGGGGTTCAACCTAACCTAAATTCAATTTACACCTTTGTCCAAAACCGAACGCCTAACTAAAACTGCATTTATACCCATGGGGACCAGAGATTGGTCCCCACTAGAGCACACAGTCCCCACTGTGTACTAAGTAGGATTGTCTATTGCCGTGTCTGCTGCCCTGAACATGCCATATAGTCGCATCAGTCAAATTCAAAACATTTCAACCTTTTAATAATACCCATTGGTTCCAGTCTTAATTATAACTTTATCTAGCAAAGATAGTCAACAAACCCTTGACAGAAACTGCCGAGACTGTTGCTCCATCGGACAGCTTACAAGGTATGACTGCCTTCTCCGGCTTTCGCAGGTGAGGTCGATCTAAAGTTCTGTTCGATCTAAAGTTGTTCCTCTGGCTTGAGGCGGCTTCTTCAGGTGAGAGCCGCTGTACAATTAATATTAAAGTGAGGGGGCTGCTCCCTGACTGTGTGCAGAGGGGAAGATTCAGGTTCTGTATTTTCCTGTCTCCACCTGCAGTGCAGGCAGCCTTATGTATAGCAGCTTGACAAACTTTAGAGAAACTGCGTCAGCGGCATAACCAGTTAGAAGGAATGACTAGAGGGGGTACTTCCCAATACTTGCAGTGGATAATTGAAAGAAAGTAATAGGAAAGATTTTATGAAACTTAATAAAGCTCAAATTTCCTTGCAAAAAACTTCAAAAAAAATACATACATATATATATATTATTTGTGGCCAAAGATGTAGAGGGCTGATTCAGGGCCGCCCCACTATCCTGAGCCCGGCACAACTGGCCCTGTTGTCCTCCTCTGTTGGTGGTCGTGATTGTTAGCATTACAAACTACTCCACACGCTCCCTGTGTGTTTCTACAGAATGTCAAAGTGTCTGAACTAGGGGTGTCACAACACTAAAATTGTCAACTCGATACCAATACTTGGGAAAATATCCGATACTCGGTACCATTTTCGATACCGCAAGGATAAAAACAAAGACCCCAAAATAATTAACAAATTTCTTTTTTTTTAATAGATAAAATACAAAAAAAACAAATACAATAAACAGTAAGAACAATATTTTGAGGTTTTATGCTGTGCATACAAATAAAAATATATATATATATTTTAAGTGTTCCTTCCTTGGCTATGCTTTACACACACAACAATGACACTAGCCAGTTAACAAACCAGTTAACAATCAAAAATAAATGCTGTACTCTCAGCAGCTGCATCTGTTATATAACAGTCTGAGACTGAAAAGTGCACAGAATTATTCAATCACACAGTGTTCAGAAAGTGCATCTATTCTGCACTCTACATGAATGACTATATGCTCTTGATGTAGCCCAATACATTCCAGACACCAGCTCTGCATGTCTCAGGACTCTGTAATAATTTGCAAGGTTACAGCCCTGCTGGTCCAGAGGTCAGTGGCACAGGAGAAGTACGGATTCCCCTGAAGCTGCTGCAATACTCTTTGTTTTGTTGTGTTGTACAGCTCTGGGATTTACTGTACATACAGTAATTCCGGGAGGGAAGAGCATACCTTGGGTTTAGCTGCTTAATAAGTTGTTGGAACACAGGTTTCTCCACAGTTTAAATAGGAACCTGATCCATATGTTCTCTGCCACATCTCTGTTTATTTTCATAGCTTCTGGGGACTTGTCATCACATTTCCATTATTGGTCAAACGTAGATGGTAGAGTCTGCTCTGTGTGATCGTGTTTGGACGAAGGTCTCTGATTCATTCTGTGACTTCAAGGGACAAAATAACACTTTTCAGTCACCAGCATTTATATAAACATATTAACTCAATGCTTATGTACACTGACACTGTGCCAATTAAGGTAATATGGGCATACTTTATGCCTGATTTATTTGTTTATGATCATAGCTAATGGCTAAAAATAACACGTCAACATTAATGCGGGCCACTGGCCACTATAACATTGGTAATAGGTACGTTTGAAACAAAAGACACTAACCTGTTGAAATGCAGTGAAAAGCCCAGGGTGTTGGTCCTTCAGATATTTTGCCAAGTTTGAGGTACTGCTAGACCTGGTTGCCACCACCTTGAAACAGTGTTTGCACACCGGCCTATTCATATCCTTCGGTTTTCTTTCCATGCCTGGCTCAAAAGCAAAATTCCTCCAAACAGCACTCTTGCCTCTATTTCCACCAAAACTGGTTGTTTTGGCCCCCCTCTAGCAGCACTGACCCCCTCTAGCAGCACTGGCCCCCTCTGGCAGCACTGGCACCCTCTAGCAGCACTGGCCATGCTCTCTACTGTTATTGTGCGTCACGGTGAGGGGGAGGGTGCCCACTGCTGTGTTTGTGTGAGGATAGAGAGAGAAGGGAGAAGCGTCGGCCGTTCAGCGTCATGCGCGCGAGGGGTGGGGTTATTGAGGTACCGAAACTTTTGAAAATGGGTATCGTATCCGGATAAGTTTTAGTATCGATACTTTTTTGAGTATCAATACTTTTGATAACCATACTCTGAACATCTCCAAACAGGTTATATAACAGAATATGATAGAAAAATCTAAAATATAAACACTCTTGTCATCTTAATATTTCCTGTCATCAGCTGAAAGACTTTCTTTCTACTGTAGCACTGAAAGCTTGCTGGGCCGTCTTTGCCAATTTAGCTGAGATCAGTAGACCTAGTTTGTCCAAATATTAACTAAAGCTGAAATAAGATGCTGCTGGTCGCCCTAGTCTTCCATTGAATTGATGAAGCTTATAAAGGCCTCTCCAACATGCAAACAGAACAGTTTAATCTATGCACCATGGATGCAGGTCATATTTATTAAAATGTGCTGTCTCTGTCCACCAGGGGGCATTCCCTGCCAGGCTGAAGAAGGTGTTGATTGTTGGGGCCCCTGTGTGGTTTCGGGTCCCTTACAATCTGCTAAGTCTACTGCTGAAGGAGAAACTGAGGGAAAGGGTAAAGGCTCACAGTTTACCATCAAATGAGCAGCTTATGAATTTGCCTCCATTTTTCCTCAGTCCAGATTTCCAATCATCAATTCTCCTGACACCCATCTTTTCCAACTCCAGGTTCAGATGGTAAAAATGGCAGAGCTGCGTCAGCACCTCCCAAGGGACTGCCTCCCCCAGCACCTGGGTGGCCTGCTCCCCCTAGATGCATCCAGTTGGAACCAGCAGCTCCTGGCAGGTCAGAACGGCAGATTGGATCCTGTGGACGAGCTGGTGGGAATCCCCTTGGAAGACTCCTCTATCCACGTGCCCGGCCCCGAGTCCATGCGCCCCCAGGATTTGCTGGCGCACCTGGGCCGACTGCAGCGCTCCGGCGTCTATCAGGAGTATGAAGAGCTGCGAAGGGAGGCACCCCCTGGGACCTTCCACTGCGCACAGTAAGGGTGGAGGACCTGGTGTCCTCCATTTAGGGATCTCAGTATAAATGATTCATATGAAGTTATTAATGACAGGCTTTCAAAGATACAGATTACAAGAAGTTAAATTTGATAACAAATGGCTCCTGTTTTAGTTCCATGCCTTTATACTCTTTATTTTCCTCAGAAATATTCACACCCCTCGAAACGTTTTTATTTCACATTAAAACCAAAAGCTTCAGAATATTTCATTTAGTTTTGATGTGTTAATCTGAACCAGAAGCTAGGGAGTCACCTTTACAACAAAAGTTTGTTGGTAAGACTTTGTTTGGAGAAAATACACATGCAGACAAAATTGTTGGTTCCACGGTTAAAGAAAGAAACTTCAAAAGAATGATTTATAAAAAAAAATAAACATATAAACAGACCTGAATCATGGTTTATTTACCTTATAATTTTGTTGGCTAACCTTTAGATTCAATCACTGCAACCAAGCAACTCCTCTAATATTCAATTTCCTAATCCTTTCAGCAGGTTTTCTGCTCCAGTTCTCTCTGGTTTGAAGGCTGCCTTTTCCAAACGGCCAGTTTCTGCTCGTTGTAAAGATGGTCATTAAGATTTAGGTCAGGGCTCCTAGAGGCTATCGTAAGGCTTGGTTAGATGGACAACTTTTGCAGTGTCACATAAACACATTGTCACTGACCAACAGGACTCCACTGACAGCTATTCCAACTAGAAGTCTGAAAGTAAAACCATTTTTCACATATTTATTTGTGATTAAAAAACAGTTGTTAATAAAGAAATTGAATCTTGCTCCTTATTTCCTCCCTTTTCACAATCATGCTCTATTATACTCTACAATCACATCATAGGAAGAAGTTGGAGGGATGTGAATACTTTTACAAGCCTCAGTGGTCACATTTGAGAAGCAGTAGGGGGCAGTAATGAGCTCTGGTGTTGTTTGGTCAACAGGATGGCCTACAATCAGGAGAAGAATCGCTATGGGGATGTGCTGTGCCTTGATCAGACCAGAGTTCGTTTAAAACCCTGCAGAAACGAGGTACGGATTTCTTTTCAGATTGAAAAAAAAATTTAATTATGCTGCCCCTGTTTTCACCTTTAAACCGAAGCATGTCTCCACCTGTGACACACATTAATATTCCAGTTCATTTCCTTAATTGTTCTTTGCCATATTTGTCCCATATTATTCTACATTTTAAAACAAAAAAAATTAACAATGAGACCCCCAGAGTTTTTTGTTTCTGTTGAACAGGGGCTTTTCTTTCAGATTAGAAAGACAGGCTTAATGATGGCAGCTAGTAGAGCAGAATAATACAGAAGAACAAGGCCGACCTTAACCCATGAGCTGCTCCAGACCGCTCTGAGCAGCTTATAGTGGCAACAACATGACAGGAGTATGTTGACAAGATAGCTGCTCTTTCTCATTCATTTATGATGTTAAAAATTAGAATATAAATTTTTTTTATTCCATCTGAAATAAAGACTCTATTCATCTCAATACAGAGCACAGACAAAGGTATTTAACAAAAATTCAACGTTATTAAGCTGAGTCGACTCACATCTGGATGACTCCCAAGTAATCCCCCCCCCACACACACACACACACACACACACTGCAAGCGGGTTCCCCCAATCTACGCCTGTGGTTCCTGATCACATACAGTATAGACACACCTTCTCATTCAAAGAGTTTTCTTTATTTTCATGACTATGAAAATTTAAGATTCACACTGAATGCATCAAAACTATGAATAAACTCGTGGAATTATATACTTGACAAAAAGTGTGAAACAACTGAAAATATGCCTTATTTTCTAAGTTCTTCAAAGTAGCCACCTTTTACTTTGAATGTGAAAGACCTTTGGTAAACTCCTCCAACTCCCATTGTCATTGTGACACAGCACACACTGCACACCATGAAATTGCATTTATGCCTCACCCGTGCAAGGGGGCAGCCCTCAATGGCGCCCCAAGGGAGCAGTGTGGCGGGACGGTACCATGCTCAGGGTACCTCAGTCATGGAGGAGGATGGGGGAGAGCGCTGGTTAATTACACAACCTGGCAACCGGGAGTCGAACCAGTAACCTTTGGGATCCAAGTCTGACACCCTAACCGCTCACCCACGACTGCCTTGATTACTGCTTTACATACTCTTGGCTTTCTCTTGATGAACTTCAACAGGTAGTCACCTGAAATGATCTTCCAACAGTCTTGAAGGAGTTCCCAGCGATGCTTAGCACTTGTAAGCTCTTTTGCCTTCACTCTACGGTGCAGCTAACCCCAAACCGTTGATTGGTTTCAGGTCCGGTAATAATGGAGTCCAGGTCATCTGGCGCTACACCCTATCACTCTCCTTCTTGGTCAAATAGCTCTTTCACAGCCTGGAGTTGTGTTTGGCCTCATTGTTTTGTTGAAAAATAAATGATGGTCCAGCTAAACACAAACACTATGGAATAACGTGCTGCTGCAAGATTCTAGTTTTTACCATGCTGGTTCAGTATGCCTTCAATTTTGAATAAATTCCCAACAGTGTCAACAGCAAAGCACCCCCACACCATTACACCTCCTCCTCCATGCTTCACAGTGGGAACCAGGCATGTAGAGTCCATCGGTTCATCTTTTCTGTGTCGCAGAAAGACACAATAGTTTGAACTAAAGCTCTTAAATTTGGACTCATCAGACCAAAGCACATATTTCCACTGGTCTAATGTCCATTCCTTGTGTTCTTTAGCCCAAGCAAGTCTCTTCTGCTTGTTGCCTTAGCAGCTATTTTACCATGAAGGCCTGAATCCCTTAGTCTCCTCTTAACAGTTGTTCTAGAGATGTGTCTGCTGCTAGAATACTGTGTGGCATTGACCTGCTCTCTAATCTGAGCTGCTTTTAACCTGCGATTTCTGAGGTTGGTGACTCAGATTAACTTATCCTCTGCAGAAGACGAGACTCTTGGTCTTCCTTTCCTGGGGCGGTCCTCATTGGAGCCAGTTCCATTGTAGCGCTTGATGGTTTCTTTGACTGCTCATAGACAGAAACTACCTTTCAGAATCATGGACAGGTTTCAGATATTACAGGCTAACAATGAAACCAAACAACACGCTCCTCAGCTTCAATTTGCATGTTTCCAAGCAATACAAGGCTTTGTCTATATAAAGTCTCAAACTCACTGCGGATCCAGACATTTGAATTGAGAAAGCTTCCAGGAGGGGAAGCGAAACGTCTTCAAACCTTGGAAACCAAGTCCAGTAGATTGTTTTTTAAACTTTTACGGAATGGCTATGACCTGGATGACTGAGAATCTTCATCAGCATTTCATAGTCATAAAAATGAAGAATACTCTTTGAATGAGAAGATGTGTCCAAACTTTTGGTCTGTATTTACGAAATTACATTTTTGCTGCAGAAAGTACATTTTAGAAGGTAATAAGAAATTATACTAGTAAGAAGTAAGTTTAATATATCTTAAATAAATATATCTGAAATACATTTCTTCATAGTCAAAATGATACAAATGCTGACCAGCAATAATAGGAATATGGAGATGAAATTAATTTATAGAGATGCAGGATATTTATTCTAGATGTGATGGATGTTATTTTGATTTTATTTGCCTTTGTTTATTTGTATAGCACAATTCAGTACAAGGACAATTTTTCATTTTGAAAAGGAAAACAGGTTTTTCAGATATCAGAAATACATATTTAGTAAAACAAATACAAATCAAAACGGCTTGCTGTTGTAACCTAGATAGCATTACTCGTTTATTTTTTGAATGGTAGTGGATGAATGTATCTAATTAGTTGAAATAATCTGAGTGCAAAAAAAAAAAGAAATGGGTGAGAATGATGTCTAAAAACATTGTTCTAATAGATTTCTCCTCTTTTTGATTCTGTTTTAAATAATGCAGTAAATACTTAGTGGCTGTTGGAAGCAGCTTTGAATGTTATCATCCCAATAAATGGTCGTTATTAGCAGTTATCAGTCCCGCAGAATGGCTTCAGATTGTGCCAGTAGGCTGAGTAGCTTGTTATCATTGAGTTAATCCTGTTCTTAATCCTATTGAATTCCCTTTCCCCCCACGGAATGAATGAATCTATTTATTTGTAATCTGAAAATGATTTTAGTAGTTCTTCATAAAGCTACTGTAGAAATAAATAAAAATGAAATAATCCGCATGTTGCTCCTATTCAAATAACCAAATAGAAATATCCTGTCAACTGAGTTCTAGAATCCTCTCCCTATAAACATGTAATTCTTTGTAAATTCATACCAATCATTCTTTAATGAGATCCTTGTCAAACGAACATGCAATGTTTGTTTTTAAAACCTAATGTGTCTAAAGGACCTTGTGAGTGTTTTTTTAATGCAAAATCTACAACAAAAATCTAACTAAATCAGGAACTAAAGCAGCATGATTGGCTGTAAGGAGGGCGGAGATTGAGAACACTGAGTTTACTGAAAAAAACCTGCTGCCGACCAGGTTAGCTCTGGGGAGAATGTGACTACGCTGACTGAAACAGAGGTTGAGGAAACTCTTTATGAAATGGAAACTCGGTGTCCCCGCTTTTAGGTTTAGAAAACGTAAGAGTTTTCAGTAAACCTGCTTTGTGAAGCGGACCCCAGAACGATGAAACTTTCTCCACTTTGTGACAACCCCGCTATCTAATCTGCACACAAGACTCGCCTGTTTCCAGCTCAGCTTGATGCTCAACGTGACTTTTCATTTATTTTTTTATCTCTCGGTTTAAAAAGTCTTGCTTTGAGCTGTAAAGACAGGAAAAGTTAATCCGTGTTTCAGAGATTCAAAACATATTTTCTCAAATTATTAGAATTTTATGATAAAGTTCATTATTTTCCAAAAATGTAATTATAAAACTTGAACATTCATACATTTTAGATTAATTGAAAACTAGCTTAAATATTTCAGGTCTTTTATTGTCTTAATATGGATGATTTTGGCATACAGCTCATGAAAACCCAAAATTCCTATCTCACAAAATTAGCATATCTCATCCGATAAAAAGAAAAGTGTTCTTAATACAAAAAAAGTCAACCTTCAAATAATTATGTACAGTTATGCACTCAATACTTTTTCTTCACAATATTCCACAGATTCTCTATTGGATTTAGGCTAATTGAGCCCAGTGATACCATGGTCAGTAAACCAGTGGTTTTCAGCTGCTAGGTTGTACTGAAAAATGAAATCTTCATCTCCATAAAGCTTTTCAGCAGATGGAAGCATGAATTGCTCCTGATAGCTGCATTGACCCTGCCCTTGATAAAACCCAGAGGACCAACACCAGCAGCTGACATGGTGCCCCAGACCATCACTGACTGTGGCTACTTGACGCTGGACTTCTGGCATTTTCTCCTCCCCAGTCTTCCTCCAGACTCTGGCACCTTGATTTCCAAATGACCTGCAGAACTTAGCAACAGTCCAGTGCTGCTTCTCTGTAGCCCAGGTCAGGCGCCTCTGCTGCTGTTACTGGTTCTAAAGCGTTTTGACCTGGGGAATGCGGCACCTGTAGCCCATTTCCTGCAGACGCCTGTGCACGGTGACTCTGGATGTTTCTACTCCAGACTCAGTCCACTGCTTCCGCAGGTCCCCCAAGGTCTGGAATCGGCCCTTCTCCACAATCTTCCTCAGGGTCCACTCACCTCTTCTCATTGTGCAGCGTTTTCTGCCACACTTTTTCCTTCCCACAGACTTCCCACTGAGGTGCCTTGATGCAGCAGCACTCTGGGAGCAGCCTATTGGTTCAGAAATATCTTTCTGTGTCATTCCCTCTTGCTTGAGGCTGTCAATAGCTACGTTTACATGGACACAAATAATCGGATTGAAGGCCTGATCAGATCAAAAATGTTTCATGTAAACATGTCAGACTGAAGATTCTAATCCGATTTGGTCTGATCGGAAATAAATTTAATTCCGAAAGAGAGAGGTGTTTTTTGCCGATCGCCATTCTGATTGGCGTCCATGTAAACACCCATTCGAATCTTAAGAGTAAAATAATCTTCACTGCGCATGTATGCAACGTCACCACACGCTCCCACCAGTCTTTACTCCGAACCTTCATCCACTGGCTCCTGGTCCTTGGCGGAGGAGGTGGCAATAAATGTAAGGTGCGGATGGACATGCCATCCTGCTCTCTACCACTGAAGCGAAGGAGGGTTAGCATAAGGTACTGGTGAGCCCTTAACTTAACTAAAATGACCACTAAAAACAAAAGTATTGTTACAAAGATGCGACGAAGGTCCATGATGGAAAAAAACGACATCAACAAACACGACTGAAGAAAAAGAAGTGAGGGGCAGGCACAAAGAGTAGCTAAAGTTGAGGAATTGCGGACAAGTACTAGTTTGTTTACAAAAAGCCGGTTTCTTCTTCTACTGCTAAAGCGGAAGTACACAGTTCTGCACATGCTTAAAAGATTTAATCTGATCCAACGCTTGGTACATGTATACACACGTCATGATCGGATCATTTCATTTAGTGTCCATGTAAACGGAGATTTGGAATTTCTGATCAACCAAGGTTTGGATCGGATCGGGGAAATTTTGCTATAGGCCTTCTGGACAGCAGTCAGGTCGGCAGTCTTAGAGATAAATTGTTGATTAAGATGATACAGAGACCTTTTTCATGATATGCTAATTTTGTGAGATAGGAATTTTGGGTTTTCATGGGCTGTATGCCAAATCATCAGTGTTAAGACAATAAAATACCTGAAATATATGCTAATATTTTCAGAAGGACCTGTAATATTTAGAATCAGATTTATTGCCAAGTACTTTTGCACTTACAAGGAATTTGACTTGGTATTGATGGTGCACACAATACCAGAAATTTACAGAATCTATAGTTATATCCAATATAAAACATTATATACAATATATAGTATTTAGCTATATTCTATATACACTGTAGGTTGTGAGTTAATGTAAAGCAGGAGGCTGGAGATGCTATGTTTGTGTAGCTTCAGGGCACCGTTCAGATCCTCTCTGCTTTAAGTTTTTTGGTTTCTAGTTCAAATGATTCCCATATTGTATAAATTAAGAAGTAGTGTTATACATTCTTGTATTTCTAAACAAGACAAATATTGTGTAATGTAAACAAAAGAGAGTTGATTTGACATCATTTTTTTAGGCTACCTGTTTATTATCTGCAGCTATAAAGATTATTGATATAATTATAAGATTGATGAAACATGAATGTTTGAAGACATTTCTAAGCTGCTGTTTGATGATCTTTACTGAAGGGTGTTCAGTCTTTTCTCACTGCATGTATCTCATAAATCTATTGTTACATCAGAGCCCAGAGGAAGTTTACGAATTTCATTCATATTCTTTTTATCAATTTTCTTCATATTTAAAGTAGTAGAGAAATTATTAAAAAAACAGTGTTCTGTTTTTTATATAATATTTAATGAAACTAAATAAATAAAAATGTTTCTCATATTTTGATTGTTGATTTCAAATTGAAAAACAGAAGAACTGATAGACGGGCTGTAATATCTTCCTAGCTCTACTTATGGGACTAGTATTTAAAAAATATTTTAAAAATCCAATCTTTGAATTTTGTTTTGTTTTCAGAGATCAGACTACATCAACGCTAGCTTCATGGATGGCTACAAACAGAAGAACGCATATATTGGTACCCAAGGTATGACTTGTCATCTTGAATTAAAGATCGTCTTTTTTCAATGGTGCATGTTGTTTCTCATGCTGTCTGTAGTGTTGTGTTGGATTGTGGTTGTTCTTGTAGCTCCTACTCCTTTATGCTTAAAGGAATAGTACACCCAAAACATGATTAGCCTTCATTTTCTACTCACCCCCATGCTGAACAACACTCTGGAGTACTTTTTTGATATCTCAAATGCATCTGAAGATCTGGGAGGCTTCTTGCTGTCTGCTGACATTCAAATAATGGAGGTCTATGGTGCCCGAGGCAGAAAGGTCCATAAAAGTCCACAAAAAAACGTGTCAATATTCCTCCATACTGCTCGTCCAATGTATTCCAAGTGTCCTGAGAGGGTAGCATCCAAAATTTACTCGAAACGAAGTCATTTAGAATGTTTTTAGAGCATAAACAGTAGTGTATAGGACTTCCTGAAAGCGCGCACATGCGCGTTCACGACGCTACGGAAGCCGGCAGACCAAACCAGCGCATTCAGCTCGGCAAAGAACTCATGCTCTTCCTCAACACTGAAGTCCTCAGACATTTTTCTTTCGTTGTTTCTTTCTTTGCACAGGTAAACAGCACATTTCTTCTTCTACGCTTGCATTATTGGCAGAGCAGACGCTGAATGCGCACTTTCATCTGGTTTGGTCTGCCGGCTTCCGTAGCGTCGTGAACGCGCATGTGCGCGCTTTCAGGAAATCCTATACACTACTGTTTATGCTCTAAAAACATTCTAAATGACTTCGTTTCGAGTAAATTCTGGATGCTACCCACTCAGGACACTTGGAATACATTGGACGAGCAGTATGGAGGAATATTGACACGTTTTTTGTGGACTTTTATGGACCTTTCTGTCTCGGGCACCATAGACCTCCATTATTTGAATGTCAGCAGACAGCAAGAAGCCTCCCAGATTCCAGATGCATTTGAGATATCAAAAAAGTACTCCAGAGTGTTGTTCAGCATGGGGGTGAGTAGAAAATGAAGGCTAATCATGTTTTGGGTGTACTATTCCTTTAAGGCTGTGTATAATGGTGTCATTCAACGGCTCTAAAATCCCAGACCATCATGTAGATGTTTTCCCAAGAGTAGCCTTTCATCTCTTCTGTTTTACACAGGACCACTGGAAAGGACCTATGGGGACTTCTGGAGAATGGTCTGGGAACAAAACGTGCTTCTGATCGTCATGACAACCAGGTAATTTAAATAGGAAATAAAGCGTTCAATCAAACTAACTTAATCCACAAGATTGTGTCTTACTATAATCAGTAACTATATAAGAAATGTGAAAAATATGAAGGAAAAAGATAAAAAACTAAGCTTTGTTTTATAGTTTTTTTGGTAAGGGTGTTGTCATGCTGCAGTACCTCAAATGTTGATGTCACGGGTTGGTCAGTGCTAGCTGTAGCAGTGTATACATCGGATATACCAGTGACCGATTGCAACCATAAAGCATTTGAAACATTTGTTTCGATGGAAGACGAAGCTGAAATGACACTGAAGCGTCTAAATCACATTACTTATTAGACTTCCAGCTGTCATTTAATTTTTTTTATTTTTCACATATCTATTACTGTACAAATGTCCACAGCTGATTTACTGTTCTCCAGATAAAGAGTAGTATATTGTATTTCCAAACTTGGAAACAAAGTCCAGTGGATTGTTTTTAACTTTTTTAGAATAACTATGACCTGGATGACTGAGAATCTTCACCAGAATATTGGGGTCGTCCTTTTTCTTTTTCACATTTTTGTTATCGTCTTTCTCCATTAAGTTGTATTTCTATCACCAAGTTATTGTTAGTATACGTTTTGATTGCTTTTCTTCTTTGGATACATATTGGCAATTAATATGTTTTAATCATATGTAATATCTTTAAGTTATTTGTCACAACATAAAATTGGTCCCATCAAAAAAATGGTTTCAACTGTTTTATTAAAGTGCAGTGTGTGTATGTGTGTGTGTGTGATGCAGGACAGACGAGGGCAGTCGTAGGAAGTGTGGACAGTACTGGCCCCTGCAGGAAGGTGGACAGGAGGTCTACGGCCACATAGCTGTGGTGAATCAGAAGGTGGTTCACCATAGCCATTACAACCACACCACTCTGGAACTGCACAACACTGAGGTACAGCCCCATCATCAACGTTCTTTCCATTGCAAGCTGAAAACATACCAGGATTTGAAATTTTATTTGCTAATCCAACACAAAAAAGGAAAAAAGTTATGATCATTTGTTCTCACTTGTTGCCAAGAATCTATTTCTGTTTATTAACGTATAAATAGTTAACCACTGAATAAAAATAGTGGCCTAGTGCTAAGAGCATCGCGCTTGGGTCCCGGAGGTTCTGAGTTCAAGCCCCACAGACTGCAAGTCTTGGTCCCTGAGCAAGACCCTTAACCCCACACTGCTCCCCAGGCACCACATAATGGCAGCCCACTGCTCCCCAAAGGGATGGGTTTAATGCAGAATGAATTTCTTTGCTTTGCACTCCCGAAAAAGTAATGACAATAAAGTTGATTTCTATTCTATTCCAAAGTACCTGAATCCTTGTTTAGGCCAGAAATTCCTGCAATAATGAACAGTATTGCTGAGACAAGGATCCATGGGCTAAAGATGTTTTCTTGTTTGTTTTATTTGAAGCCATGAATTGTTCAGCTTGAAAGAAATAGGTGCTGCTTACAACTGTCAAATGATTGGGATCCAGATTTAAATAGGAGATCAACAAATAAAGTTTTTTAAGGTTGATACTGTTTATTTTAACAGCAGTCGTAATAACCCTGATATGCTTTGAGCGTGGGGAGGGTTAGGTAAGGCTGATGAATGCATCAGCAAACGCCTGCTTGTATCGACCAATGCAAGAAAAAAAAACTTATGAGTGGCCAAAAAAAAAACCAAAATAATCAGCCAACCAATGTTTTGGTTTCAATCTAATCTTTACATTCTGTTGCTAATAATGTGTTGCAAATGTGCCCTACCTCATGTCTGTGGAGGACTAGAAAGCAAAGACAGGATGGGCCTGTTAGAAGTTTTCTTTAACGGCAGATCATCAACACCTTTCACAACATTCTCTGTCCGTCTTTTTTTTTTGTACATGTAAGTTGATCAATAAAAAATGCTTAAAAAATGATTCAACAAAATGAAAACCTAATTGAACCAAAGTGATTTACAACCTATTCATTGAACCTTTTGCTTAACTCCAGCAGCATTGGATTTGGTTTACCTCTCATCCATTCCTTAAATAAGCTGAAGTACAATGACCGTGTCGTGGTTTTCTGTCCAGACGTGTGAGCAGAGACATGTGAGTCACTTCCAGTACCTCAGCTGGCCTGACTACGGCGTCCCCACATCAGCGGTGACTCTCATTGACTTCCTGGGTGCTGTAAAGAGGCAACAGAGGAAAATGGTAAAGGCTTTAGGCCCTCATTGGACCAGTCACCCACAGGGACCGCCAATCGTGGTTCATTGCAGCGCAGGGATTGGGAGAACAGGTAAGACCATGGCTGTGTCCGAATATCCACCCTAACTCCTCAATCACAACAAAGAGCAGGTACTATATAATGGACTGTATAGTGACTGGGTTAACTGACCGTTCAGATTATGATCACTACTTTCCGCTCCCCGTTGGTCACATGACTCCGGTTCCTCGCGCTGTGTCTGCATCATTTTTGTCTTCTCTTGCCCCAAACCAAATCCCATGATGCTCTGTAAGGAGAGCTCTTGCAAAACATTCTGAGATATATCAGCTTGTCTAGTGACCATGGATGCCCACTACTTTTTAAGGTACATTTTGGGAAATTTTGAGTCCCCTGCTTTTTCATCCACTAGAAATTTGAACACAATCATGTAAAATGACCTAAGATTGATAGCGCTCTATGTAGGGGTTAGGGCAAACATTCGGACACGGCCTGTGAGATTTTTGACATTGGTCTAATAGTCTGTATTTTGTAACATGAAGCCACGTCTAATCTCTCAAAGATCACGTTGATGTTATACTGCATGACGTGTGCTGCAATTTATTTTTGAAATCGGAAAACCTGAGTTAGGTATGTAAGTACGGTGCAATGAATCCCGGATGACTGCCAGAGATGGTGCTCCAAGCAATGTAAGATCACTCTTGCGCTTGCGAAGGTCGAGAATTAGGGGCTAACCCTGCAAGGTGTATGCCTGAGATGTGGCCTGCGCAATGCAATGTGCCAGCCTCTGTTTCCAAAGGGCACAACCTCTCTGAGGGCCAGCATTGGATATAAAGTGGCAGAGTGTATACAAAACAAAATGCTCTGAATGCATCTTTGATATTAGAGAAGGCTTGGTCTAGAGTGTTCTGACCCTGAGTTGCAAAGTCCCCACTACTGATGAAAACGCCCTCTGTGTGTGCAGATTGAAGCTCAGAGATAGCCTGATAAAGAATATTCATGGCCTCTTTGATATTAGTGCTGGCGGGGGAAATAAACATTAATGATGCTAACCCCGGTAAACTCTCTGAGCAGATAGAACGGTTTACGGTCAGTTAACAGTCAGCAGGCACCGGCTTTAGGTCGATTGATGTGAACCAATTGCCCGGGGAGATTGCCTGCAAGACTCCCCTGGTTGTCAGCATGTAAAAGGGCATGTCCTTCAGAAATACTTTCAGACCCCTGAGGTCTAAAACTGGAGACAGTATCCCCTGCTCAAAGTGGAGAGCACCCAGGTGTTAAGGGTGTAATCTCGGCTAAAACAAAGCTGACTCGGGGTAAAATATCCGACCGCCAACCAAACACGTCATCTGAGTGTACGCTAGCCACTTGGGAGGCCTCATGGGAACGCCTGAAAGGAACATGGGGCCAGAGGTGCTGTCTGGACCCAATAAATCCCAGCAGTGGGATCTCGGGGCACGGCTTGGGCAGTGGACGCCTGAGAGGAGCCGCCCAAGCAGTAGCAAGCCGACTCCTGGCCAGGGGGCAGCAGGATCTGCTGAGAAGAGGCCATCCATTGAGGAGGTTGTTCAATAAAGGTCAACTGGGCAAGTCGCACTGCTCGGGGCAGACCACTGCAATTAGAGCAGGCAGCATCTGTAAGACCTTCTTCAAGATGGTCCACGTCCAGACAAGGGCGGCACAGGTCATGTCCATCGTCATGCTGCAGAGGAGCCAAGCAGGACCAGCAACAGAGATGCTCCATACTTAACTAAGCAACCAGTCAACTCAACATGCCAGAGAACGTCACCAGCAAGAAACGATACAAAACGCACATCAATCATTATATGGCCAACTAAACTTGGCATGGGAAGAAAACACCACCGGCTTCAGCTTTAGAGTAAATACAAAAAGAGCAGAATCACATATGCAGATGGAAGCTGCCAGTGTAATAGACTTATCCTAGCTTTCACAACCCCTGGAGGGCAAGCAGACTCACAACGCCTACAATCAGTGGTTGCAGGGCTACCGGCAGCAAGCTGATTAAGGAACCGGAAAGATAAATGGCTACACAATTCCATAGAACCGTTCACCACAAAGAAGATAAGGTTATATAGATTTACTTTGACCCCTGGTAGGTCACATGTGACTTTGTTGAGATAATTCTTGACCTGTGCAAGTGCAAGATTGATCATTCAGTATTTGAAGCACCGCCTCTGGTGGTCAGTAGGGATGAAATGGAACTAATCATGCAATATGATCAGATAAGATAGTTAGCATCTTCTTGGAAAAGATTGCATAAATGACTGTAGATCAATCAACGTTTAATATTTGGCTTTTCTATAGAAATCTGAAATAAGAAAATAAGCCTCAACTTTAAAAAAATATATATGTAATTTAAGTTTGTTTTTTTATTTCTCTTGTTTATAAACAAAACTAAAAAGTTGGCATATTAAAATACTTTCTGGTGTGACTTGTAACATTCCCCAGTCTATGATTTGAAATAAAATAATGAAGGAAAGTCTCCACCTCCATCAACCATCTGTGCTAGCTGACCAAATGGTCCCTGATCTGCTCATTGAACATCCCGCTTTACAATTTACAGAATTCTCCAGCATTAAGTTTGTGGTTTTGTCTAATCTTTTGGAACAAATGTGTGTTTTGGGATCAAGGTTCAGTGTTTAGTCCCACAAAGTGGTCAAATATATATTTGCTGACTTAATCAGAAAGAAAGACATCCCGTCCGCTTTAGACACTCATAAAATTCCTCATGTTGAGATCAATTTTTTTTTTCTTGGGACAGACTTGGGTCAAAGTTTAACATACAGAGTGCCTTTACACTTTGCACTTATTAAGTTGGCTGCAGTGGTTACAGGAGTGTTGATGGTATCTCAGTCATGTTGTAGATGTCAGCATCAGTCTGGTTTGACTTTTAGTCGTTGTAAGAAAACACAACGTTAAATCTGTGCATGTATAAACAGCAGTTAGACAAAATCAAGTGATCCACTTATTATTTGGTGGAGCATTTTAAGCAAACTAATGCAGATGTGAGTCCTAATTGGTTCCTTTGTTGGCAGGTACCTTCTGTGCCCTGGACATCTGCCTGTCGCAGCTGCAGGATGTTGGCTCTCTTAACGTGTTTCAGACAGTGCGCCGCATGAGAACGCAGAGGGCCTTCAGCATCCAGACCCCAGAGCAGTACTACTTCTGCTACAATGCTATTCTGGAGCATGCCCAGAGACAGGGCCTGCTCCCCTCCAATCATTAAACCCCTCCCAGCTAAAGGACAGGTCTCTACAGTTCTGCCATCACTCTGCTGATCCTGCAGCCAGACTGGGTGGCCGGTTGAAGGAAGAAGCCTTCTGACTATAAACAGGCTTTCTGACGCGTCGACACAACCGGTTTGCAAACCAAGTAAATGCATTAAAGTTTAAAGCTGACGATGTGTGATGATACTGCAGCTGTTAACAGTGTGATGCTATGGATATGTTGAAAATATGCAGAAAAACACAGCAGATCAAGCAAAATGCTCAGTGTTTTAACGGGCAGCACAGTGAGGTAATACAATGCCTTGCAAAAGTCTAGAAACCCTTAAACAACTTCAGTGCATTTAGATTTCACTTGATAAGTCAACAGAAGGAATTAAAAAAAGGTACAGGTTTTTAAACTTTAACTAATAAAAGAAGGGCATTTATTTTCCTCATGTTGAACCAGTATCCACTGAATTTACGTGTGTGAGTCTTCAGGGCTCTATCTCTCAGCCTATCTAGTTACTACATTTCTGTGTTTTTGCTTCTCTGAACAGCTGAAGAGCCCAAGGTCAGTCTGAATGGAGAGTTTTCTTGAACATGAATTTACAATTCTTGTCACTAATTGTCACTTATTTTTAGGTCTGTAGTTATACTGAGACATTCTGAGAACATATTATGCTTTGGGCTGTAGCTCCAACTGCCTCCCAGCTGATAGATCAACCTTTATCCTAAGTTTTTCTCAGCCTCTTACAGGTCTTACAAGGAATGCTGTGGGACCAGTACCCTGTCCCTGCAGCATGATGCTGGCAACGCTATCCCAGGCCACAGTGTCTGTGGGGTTTATGTCCAGTGACCCAAACTCAATCCTTCACGTTCTCCACTAATGAAAATAGCAAAAATATTTCTCTGTGCTTTCTTTTAACAAATACTTTCTTCCTGTGATTCAGAGGACAGATATAGTTGTCCAATCAACAGATTCTCCCATCTATGGATCGTTGCATCTGAGCTGCTTCTCTGATTGAGATTTTAAATATTTCTAAAGCTGAAAATATTTCTTATTTTCTCCCTGATCTTTCTCTGCTGTGTTCCTTCTTCTTCACTAACTATCTCAAACTCCCTCAAATCTTATCTGGGCGTGTTGGCCTAGTGGTTTGAGCTGTGAGCTTGTGCTCCGAGAAGGTTGCAGATACCCAGTTCAATTCCCACAGCCTGCACTCTGGGTTCTTGAGCAAGATCCTTAATCCCACACTGCTCCCCTGGTGCCGCACAGTGGCAGCCCACTGCTCCCCAAAGGGACGGGTTAAATGCAGAGATAAATTTCTCCAGTGTGAGATCAATAATATTCAATTATTATAATATATAAACACACCTCAGAGGTCTTCACACAGCGTGCAACCACTATTTTCCAGTTATATGACCTCTGAAGAGGATTTTAGTTATAATTAGCGCAAAGAACCAAGCCAATGTACAGATCGCAGATCATGTAGATTCTTTTTTCCATTCTACAAACATATGTTGGTGTATTTGGAAAATCCATATAAAATGCATTTATTAAAAGGTAGTATTTTGCAAGGGTGTTTATACTTTTCCAAGGCACTATATTTACTCTCACTTGATTTAATCATAAAAAAGTATCATTTTTTAGTTCTTTTTTTAGTGAATATTACAGAATTGAATCATTTGGTCTGATGCTCCTTTAAACTGTTGAATGTTGCAGTATTGAACCTTAAACATCAAAATTAACCTTACATTACAAAACAGCTATAACATTTTGTTTTAGAGCTACTGTAGAAATGATCATGTAGTATATAGCCAAATGAAACGCCCTTGTCTTAAACTGTTTTATAGCAGAGGTTTCCTTGAGTTTTGGAGTGAAATATTCCTTTAACCGGTAGATCTTATAGTGTGAGAATATGTTTTTAATTCTTTATTTCCTTGCAAACCTTCAGCACAATGCATCTTTGGTCCATGGTGAATAACACAAGGAATTGGGGAGTTAGGGCCACAAATATGCTGCCTAATGTCATATTTATCTGAAAATTATCACTTAAAATTTGTATATTTTCTTCCCGCCAAAGTGAAGAAAGTGGGAGCAAATCATCTTTTGAAACCTGAACACTCCCAAATGGCTGCTACATTTTTTGACTGAATGCTCCTGCAGTGTCAAGCCTCCCTTTTTTCTGCATGTTTTCTTTTTTTGTATGACACTGAAGAGGTAAAACCTGCTAGTGTTCATCTTGCCTAGTATATTCAAAGCTTTTGACTGCCTTATCTGTGTAGTATTGTACTGCAAAGCTGCACAGACTTTTGTTTAAGGCAGTGATTGTCAGAAATGTAAATTGATGTAAGACCTCACGAGTAGTGCAATACATTTTGTTTTTATGCATAAATCGTGTCTTAGCACTTTTTACACACAAAAAAAAGTTCCTATGTGTTCTGGTATTTCAGAGTGGTAATGGGAGGAGAAATAAAGATTCAGACGAGTATGTGGTCTCCATGTAATTCTGGGATTGTTTATATTTAGGGAAACCTGAAGATATTTACTGTTATCTGCATAGAGCTTTGTTGGGATTAATGACTATGGACTGAACTTGGAAACCGGACAGCAGTGTTGTCATGAAGGGTCAGCCACAAACTCCAAGTCCTCTTTGGACAATTGGGAGTCAACAAGTCCTTTCAATATGTCCCAGTTTATGGCCATTATTATAGTACATGTACAAAGCTGCATTGTGTCATTTGTGTTACATTCTTTACTCCACAATTCATATTGAATTTACTGGTGAAGCAGTTTTTTTTTTTTTTTAAGCGCCTGAAATTTTTACTTTTTCTGATCGTAGAATTAATTCTCCTTCCAGTAACGGACACAAAGTGCTGCTTTTTTATTATATTCAGCAACTGTTTACATACAAATATGCAGTTCCCCGTTAATTTTATATTTGTTCTATTACAACATTGTTTTCTCTCTGTATCTCTTTGCGCATTGATTCATGCTATGCTGTAATAAACACCAACTGTCAGTGTGTATCTTAATGGTGCGTTTCTTTTTCATTCTCTTGAATGGTGGGCACAGATTTTTCTTTTTAAATCAAGATTAATCTCATTGTAATCTTGGACTAAATTAAGATTAATCTAGATTAAATGGCTAATTTGAATTCTGCCAAAGGCATTCATGATACGTGTGTGCTACCTAAATGAGTAAAAGTAAGTCTTTGAAAAGGTTTGTATCATATGAAACTCTAGCTGCAGAAATTAAATAGGCTAAATAAATACCATAGAAGCTACATTTTCATTTTCCCCCTTTACCCATGTTCTGCCATATGCCATGATCGTGGTTTTGGACATTGGAACCAGTGTCCATGTTTCATCTTGACGTGATGAATGAAGAGGCTCTGTTGAACCGTCCATTCCACCTGCTCTTACCAGTACTGATTGGGATATGGGATTATTTATAAATAAGATTGATCGTATTAAAAATAAGATCATTAGCACTTCTCTATCTATGATTGGTTTGTCTCTGGAGGGTGGGGCAGCATCTGAGGTAGTCATGGAATCTAAACCAGGTTTACACTACTTTGATCCAACTTTCAGAGTTAGCAAAATTATTGTCTTCATCTAAGCCTTCAACTTGTATGTTAGATCCAGTTCCAACCAGGTTATTTAAGGAGGTATTCCCTTTGATCTCCTCCTCCATTTTTGATGTGATTAATCTGTCTCTGTTACAGGGATATGTACCAAAGGCTTTTAAGGTTGCTGGAATTAAACCTTTGCTTAAGAAACCGTCTCTTGACCCAGATGACTTGGTCAATTATAGACCTATATCCAATCTTCCTTTTTTATCTAAAATTCTTGAGAAAGTAGTTGCCAAACAAGTTTGCGATCACTTACACCATAATAAACTTTTTGAAGAGTTTCAGTCTGGCTTTAGAGCTCATCATAGCACTGAAACAGCTCTGGTGAAAGTCACTAATGATATTCTCATGGCCTCAGATAATGGACTTGTATCTGTGCTCATCCTGTTGGATCTCAGTGCTGCATTTGATCAAGTTGACCATAATATTCTTTTAGAAAGACTTGAATATTTTGTTGGAATTAAAGGAACAGCACTAGACTGGTTTAAATATTATCTATCTGATCGAATTCAGTTTGTTCACGTTAATGACAAATCTTCCTCATCTTAAAGGTTACCTGTGGAGTACCACAGGGATCAGTGCTAGGACCAATTCTCTTTACTTTATACATGCTCCCAATTGGTAGCGTTATTAGACAGCATGGGATTAATTTTCACTGTTATGCTGATGATACCCAGCTATATCTGTCTATAAATCCAGATGAAGCTAACCCTTGAAGACATAAAAACCTGGATGACTCTTAACTCTCTCCTTCTGAATGCAGACAAAACAGAAGTTATAGTCTTTGGACCAGAGTCTTTGAAAAAGAAGCTGATTAGCCAGTCACTTCATTTGGATGGGATTAAACTGATTTCAGATAATAAAGTAAAAATTATTGCTGTTATTTTTGATCAGAACCTGTCATTTAAATCCCATATCAAAGAGGTTTCTAGAATGTCCTTCTTTCATCCTTGGGATATTTCAACAAATAGAAATATCCTGTCCAGGGGTGATGCTGAGAAGCTAGGTCATGCAGTTATTACTTCAAGGCTGGACTAAGTAACTCTTTACTATGAAGGATTGCATTCAAGTCAATGAGTCGATGCAATCAACTGGTTTTCCTTAGAAGGCTTTGAATGGGTTTGACTGTATGATCTGGTGAACTGTAACTGTATGCTACAGTTAAGATATTTTCAGCTGTTGCTGAATTTTATTTTATTTCACTTAGATTTTAAACACTGATATAACATTACTGTTCATGTGTTCATTTAATGGAATCCTCAAGTCTATTTGCTGCTAGCTATTTCAAAGAGAGTAAAGAATCATTCAACTAAAGGTTATTGGTTCCTGATTAAGCAAATCATTTAATAAAACAATATTTGGCTAAAAGTTTTATTCACCTCATGGATTTGCATTGTGAATTGGTTTGAAAATGTTTCAATTTCTCTAAATGAGTGAAAAGCTCATTTTATCATATTCTTCCAGATAAACTTTGATTTTCAAACACTAAATCCATCTTGAACTGTAATACGGTTTTCAACCATGTTCCTCTTCCTCTTTGTACATAGTAGTTTAGTTTAGACGAGTTCACTAGTTATAGTTTAGAGTTTTAAACTGAAATATGTTTTACTTGGTGTTCAACGATTTTTGTCAATAAACTCTTATATTTTGAAAAGAAGTTGTGTTTGTGGAATTTATTCCATGTATGTGCAGAAAGATCAGTTTGTCATGATTTAAGCTCGAATTACTCTTTCATTTATTGTTCCAACACACAGCTAGAAGGGCGTATGGTTATAAACAATATATAACAGCCCAAATAATAGCCGATTAAATAGGATATTTACCACCCCTACCGGGGAGAGCAATACACATTTTAACGTATCAGAAAATATGAATTCCCAGCTGGCTGGGAATTGAATATAACAGTTATTCACTACATTAATATGGCATCCAACCTGGATGGGCATTGAATATAAATTCACAACACCCATATTGACACAAGCAACCATCAAAAAGCAAACATAATATTGTGGTAATCATTTGTGCTGTCGTGGTGAAATGAAATTTAAAATCACATAACATAGCCTTCCTAAACCGAAAGAGGGAAGTTCTCAGCTGGCATGGATGAGATGTACAGTAATGCCAAGGTAGTTATCATTTTTGACAGATGTCCATTGGTCCCCCCTCAGTGCTACACACGTCGCCTCTACCATCTTCTCACCTTTCACGGCTTGATCCACGGCATGCTGGTCATGTATTCTCCTCATGATAGTTCACCTCGTAGTTGGTTTTACTAATCTTACTGCTTTATAAGATGGGTCACCTTTGGAGGCCTGGAGAACAAGCTTGTGTCCATCATCTTTAACATGCTGATGGTCCGGCAGCTGCTGACAATCCAATGAGCGAGGAGATTGGTTAGCTTGGCTGATACAGCTGTGCTGACGGGCTACCCTCGGTTGCACTGAAACATTATAGATGGACAAACATGACTCTGCCCCATGCTACATCAGTGCTTGGCCCAGCATCTCCCGCATTGGCTAAGGGATGCTTTGTGTTTAAGTGGTACTTGAGACTGGAAGTCAACTGATTCCGCACTGCACAAGGTGTAAACAGTTTTATTCTCCTTGAGGTTTCCATTGGGAAGCTTCTTAAAAAAAAAATTCCCATACGCAAACTTGGTGGCTCTATAGTTGCATCCATGTTAGCATATCACATTCAATGTGGTTATTTAAGAGTAGGCCTACACAGGTTCCAAGACTGATTTTTTCTTGCCCCCAGATATACATCCATGTTAAAATATCAAGGTGAAAGTCATCATAGCTAACTTTGTGTAGACCAAGCTTCCAACCCAACTTTGAGAATAGAGTAACAGTGATATTTTTTTATCACCCAATAAGAATCTGGTATTGACGCAGCACATTAACACCGACGATGGTCTATCACTACTCTTGACAAAACGGATTAATTGTTTTTTCTTTTGTCTCTTTTATTTATATATTTTTTTGCAATCACATTATAACATTTTGGTTTTTATATTGACCTGTTGCTGCATGTTGCGAAGAAAATGAGGGCCTAGAAAGGCCTAAGCAGGAATTTCCTTCAGTTGCCTTCTCTCATTGTGGTTTTATTCATTTCAGGTATGTCAACCCAAATTAGCTGGAGAAACATTTAAAATAATCAAATTTATTTTATTTTATACAGATTGATTGATGGGCTGTAATCCTATAGTTTCCACATAATTTTTTTTTTCCTTTACAACTGTAAATATTACCAATGGAACTAAGACTATAGTCTCTATAGCATCTTTCTCACTGAAAATACCGGGTTTAACATGTTTTTCAAACAATCAGCATTTGGCTCCCTTCTCAGTTCCAAAAAAAGCTTGGAAAATTAGAAATCAAGAATTAAAAATGGAGAGAAATATGAAAGGAAGCCCGGGCGTAGTCAGTGTGCTTTATTGTTTCGCTCCATTGTCTTTACGAATCCCTCTTACCAATGCTGGTCCATGTTTATCAAATGTAAGCAGAGTTGTTTCAGCTTGTTAGATCATACCTGTTTCCAACTGGCCGAAAAACCCTTTAAACCCATGAACAATCAGCTTTTAGTGGCAGTGGAAAGAGCTCACTGACCTGATTCCACCCGGGTCAAACGACTCGGCAAGCATCCGCCGTTAAAATCGCCTTGGCTCTGATCGGCATGCTTTGGGACCACCAGAGCCGGGCTTACTTGCTTAATTACGTGAAACCATTGAACGCAAAGTATGGACATCAACACACCTTGTTAGTCACTTCTGATCTAACAAGCCAAAACAACTCTGTTTCCATTCAGCAAACATGGCGTAACACTGATGAGAGGAATTTGGAGGGACAAAAGAGCGAAACATTAAAGCACACTTTGCTGTTTCTGTCGCACTGGTGACATCATCAACACTTACCCAGCGTGATGGTGTCCCCAGACACACAGCTGCGGCTGGACAGAGGCCAGGCAGCTTACCAGCCAGATTTTTTTGCCAGTGGAAAGGGAGCCAAATGCCAATTGGTAACGGGTCGACCCATGTTTGAAATACGCGCGTTAACCCGCTACTTTCAGTGGGAAAGAGGCTCAACAGTGACTGAGCTAGTAAGGGTGCTGGGATTTGGTATAAAACATGTTTGGGTGTTTTCCAAAACTCTTGCGAGTTGTGGCCATTTTAGATTCTTCTGTTTATTTAAAAAAAAATGAAAAATAAAAAAAATTTGTTTACCAAAAGCTAATGCATTTAGGAGAATAAATTTTAAAAAAATCTTAACTCCTGAAAAAATAAACAATCTCTCTTAGAGCTTTGTTAGTCAAAGCATTTATGTTTATGTCAACTGATTAATTAAATGAAATCACGAGTCACACCAAGTTCAGATAAAATGGAACAAAGTTTGAAATCTGCTTCCTCCCCACTCCATCTTCAAAATCAAATATGGCTGCCACTGCAGCAACAAACAGCTATGATTATTTATAGCTAATTAAACCAGTTAGGTGAAGCTTAATTGATACACAGTACTGTGCATCTATTTTAAGCTTATTGCATCTGATCCCATTAAATTTGGTGAAATGCTTCATATTTTCTTTCTATTAATGGCTGAACATAAACAGCAGAACAATCAGAATGTTTCCTTATGTGTAATAAACCTGATCCAGTTACACTGGGGAATTTCTGTAAATCTGACTTCTCACCATAAATTCCACCATTTATAGCAAATAGATAATTTTTATTTCAACTTTTCATAAAACCGCAAAACAAGGGCGTAGGTTTGATAGGTAGGGACACTATTCTTCAGTTTCATTGGTCCTTTGCAAAAAATATGCATGCTCTTTTTTATGCTTAATGTCAGCTTCAGGGCTCATTTTGTTTAAAGAGAACAGCAGCATTTCTTGCTACATTAATACAAATCTTATAAGCTCTACATGCACTAGATGCTGTTTATCAATATTTAAAGCATAACTTGCTCTGATGAATGTGGAATTAGGACTTTTTCCACTTTGAAAAGGATTGCATTTAAATTTACCTGCGACTAAGACACTGTCTGGTTACCAAATATAGTCTATAATATGTGGATT
>NW_015151387.1:170738-180704 GCF_000732505.1 Cyprinodon variegatus | reverse complement strand
CAGTTTGTACATTTTTTAGCGTGCGCAGTGAAATAGCTCACGTTTTTATACACGCAAACCTTTGATAGATCCGGCCCATAGTATCGGATCGGTACCAGAATTTTGGCAGTATTGGAGATACCGGTACCACTCTACCTGCAACTGCCTTGGCAAATTGAGTTTATTTGAATAGCATATTCAGTTACAAGACTTTTCAAAATGCTAAAGTGAACAAAACATAACAGGAAAAAGAGGACAAAAGTTTTCACAGTGGCAAGGTTATCATTGTTTTCTAAAACTAACAAGATAAGAACTAGAATAAAAAAAAGTCATTAAATGAAATAAAAATAAAAACCAAACCTTGCAAAAAACAAAAAAACTTAATTAAAATGTAATAAAAAAATCTAAGAGAGAATGTCCTCAGTTTTCACTGCGTCTTCATCATAATGCATTAATCAGAATCAGGTTTATTGCCAAGTAGATTTGAACTTACAAGGGATTTGACTTGGTGTAGATGGTGCAGACAATAATAGTGTGAGGTCTAGTTTCCAGGAAAGGGGTAATCCTGCTTCATGGTAAAAACCTTGAGATAACTTATTATTTTGATATAAAATATGTGCATCAAACGCAGAACACAAAACACCCAGGGAAGATGCTGTCTAAAATAATGGATGTCACTGAAACAATTCATGCACTGACATGAACTGAAAGGTCACTGGCCATGGAAGACGGGGGAAAAAACTATTAATAAAGTAAATACATTTGAACTCAATTCTTTTTCAGAGGCTTGGGTTGTCTGATAAAACTTAAATGAAAGATGCTGCCCAAAATGACTCATTTCAGCCCAATGAAAACAAATGAAGCTTTGTCATCTTAGAATCTGATTCCTCTCTGAGAGGAGATGAAGACTGAAGCAGTTGAATGGAGGGTTTCATGTCTGCTGAGGAAAAAGCTTGGTGGCAACCTAGCCCTCCTCCCTGCCTCAGGCTGCAGGGCTTCACTTTTAGCGGGTGATATTCAAAACAAAGTGACGTGTTCTAAGTTATGCGCCAATGCCAACAGAGGGGGGCGTGTCCAACTAGTCTGATACAAACACAATTCCGGAGTAAAGAAGGCTTTTTACCGGGGTATGTAGCAGCTATTTAAACTTCTTTCTGTGAACACTAGTAGCACTTTGCAGGATCAGACGCGATGAGGGAGAAATTGAAATTGTTTTATCGCCAGATGCGTCTTTTTGTTCTCATACATAGATGGCTTGGCGGGTTTTATCTGCTCTGAAAACACAGCATGGTTTGGTGTGGAGTCTGCTGCGTTAGATCGGCTAGTAAACAGTCTGCTTTGGGGTGACCAGCCGAGGCGTCCCCCTGTCTGCGGCGTTTGTTTGAACGATCCGGGGGGAGGAAGGAGGGAGGGAGGGGGCAGTCCAGACATTTTAACCCTGAAGGACTCCGGTAAACAAAGAATAAACCACGTCGAAGCAGGACGGAGGGTCGGAGCTGATGGCGGCGCAGCGGCTCCTGTTCCGTTAAGGGCAAATTGATCGGTACATGTCGCCTGTGTTAGCCGCCAGCCCAGGCCCCTGATCCTGCCGTCTAGCCGAGGGGGAAATGACGGCTTGGATCGTTTAGTTTAGGAGACGAACAAAGTCAGCCGACCTCCGCTGGAAGGGGCTTCTTGGTGCAACTGTCTGTGGTGGGCTTTTTTTTTTTTTTTTTTTTTTGGTGGGGTTTTTCTCCGCAGCCCGCAATGCGTTTTTGTTACACGCTTCGCTTAAAACTTGCAAAGACAAACGTGCAAGCATTATACATAAACTGGTGTATTGTGCGCCTGCAGAGCCCCCCTGGAGCTCTGGGCTCTTCGCTCGGTGTTTGGAAGAGAAACCAATGAAGAATGAGCCTCACACTCCTCGGTATGGAGCACAGGGAGGAATCCCGGGCTACAACTGGAGCTCCGCCTGTCGTGGGCGATGGTTTATTTAGCAAGTTCCACCTTTTGTAGGAGGGAACTTTTGATTGGGTTTAATTGTCAGCGATTGGCTCCTGAACGACAAATGGGAGGGGCCTAATGGCGCACAGGAAGAGCCAGTATGTGGAGGGGTTTTCATTGCATTCATCGGTAGGATGCAGGGACAGATCGACTGATGGGGAAATAGGAGGGTTTGGCAACTGTGACTGGAAAAGCATTGGCCAATAAGATGCGCCGAACAAACTAGGTTGGGATACAAAGACTCCTGCAAGCAAAATATGTCTAAGAGGAAAAAAAAAAGTTATTTTATTGCTCTGTCTGCAAACACTTCTGCACACAGACTTAAAGCCTCCGCAGGCCTAACTTTGAGAAAAATCGTCTTCTAGCGTGCACCTTATTATCTGTAGGGGCTTTGCTTATTAAAACACAGCAGATTTATGGAGAACATGCATCAGCATGTGCATCTGCATATAACACTATCACACAGACAGACATTTTAGAGTTGTTTCCACACATGTTGTAAAGTTTAGTGGAAGGAAAACATTGCAGCAAAAAGAGGCACAAGAGACAACATGGTTAACCTCTGCCTCAAGATTATGAAGCATTTAATAGTTTGGGATGTTTTTGGGCAATTCTTTGGGTGCCGTGTGAAACTGACATATCCAGGAAATTAGCTGCAATGGTGGCATTCCCAGATTTAGGTCGGAGTAGATAGATACATCAGAGGTATTGCAGCTGGTGGTTGAAAGTTCTTTTCTTTTAGATGTAAACTTTTTCTGCTTCTGCAATGGGAAAAGATGTTGTTGGAGTGGGTCATTGTTAAAGGATTTTATGGTCCAGTGTAGAGATCTACCAATGCAGGTTTTGTAAGGCTGATACATCGGTTTAATTGATCTCAGGTATGTACTGCTGAGTTTTTGGAGACAGATTATTATTATTTTTTTTTTTCAAAGCACTTACTTAATTATAAAAATAAAGCAATAATAGCGAATATTACAAAAACTGCAATAAAAAGAATAAAACATTGAAGAACTCTAACAAACCATAAATTATGAATGGAATTATGCAAAAAGAGGGAGGGGCAATGCATGCGACTCACAACCTTTTTTTTTTTTATCTTTATTTGTCATTTTTGCTCAGTTACCGTTTTCTACAAAATAATAAAACAAAAACTAGGGAGCTTATTTATTGGGGTAAACTACAAGTATCAAAATGAACAGGAATAAACACTTCAAATGTTACTGTGTGGGTATTGAGTCAATACAATGAGTGTTTTATTTATTTATTTTTTAATAAATGACTGACAAAGTTTACATTTTTTTTATGGCAGCCTAATTTCAGATTTATGGTCCACAACCCGGCACCACAACTCTCCACATGTATTAAAAAGGTGAAACAGACCTACTCAGTATTCATATTGAATGTAATGACATAAAAAAGATATCTATTTCAACATTATATTATTGAACATATATAAATAGTCTGGTTTAAAAAAATAATTTTAGATTTTTATAAAACGGTAAGTGAAGAGGTTTATCAGCTGTGCCGGTGATTACAGAAAGTTTTTAATGACATAAAAAAAACAAACTGCCTCTGCTGACTTCGAGTTTAGTCTTGGAGGTGTTTACTAACTGTGCCAAAAACAAAAATCATGATTGACAGCCCAACATTCAAAACATACAATCAAGCCCCGCCTCTATCTCCGAATGAACTGACCAATCCTGTCCGTTTTCATGTGCTGACCCCGCCCACCATCTCAGCTAACCGAACGGAGATTGTTTTCCTCTCGCTGGGAGATTTTCACATTGCTGTATCTGCTTGGATTGTTTTATTTTAAGTCACACACCACCGACAAGCTGCTTTTCACAGGTGTGGTTTCTATAACCAAATGGGGCGGTGGTCGGTCCAAATAGAAAGGATTGTTATTTAATCGCCTCCAAACTTCTGCCTGTTGTTTGGGAGAGGGGTGAGTTCAGTCGTATTCATTCACTAAGCTAACACAGCAAGCTAGTTAGCTCTCGGTTTAAGAACACTAAACGGAAATATCCACATCTCAATGCATGCCACTATCTGACTGACGGACCTACAGTGTATTATCACCTTGGTACTTTTAACAGATACCGTGTAATTCAGACCGATCGCCAACGGACACCTGCATGTGTTTCCCTCCGAGTCAGAGACAATCCTCTGCTCGGGCTCCCCATGTTTACATTAGCCGTCAGCTAGCTAGCAGCTCGGTACAGCTGGCGACGGGACGCACTTCTGTGAAAGTCCTAAAAATAAACTGTACAGTACGTTTAACTGTGTCGATATTCTAAACAAGTGTTAATGTAATCCACTAGTTCAAACTTACCTGGTAGAAATTACGTGTACATTTTCCGAACTTCTTCGCCACGCTAAATGGCGGGCGTGCGGAAAGCACCGAGCTCTAAATTGATATCGGTGCTTGTGTTTACTAGGCCGTGTAAACATCGAGGGGGGGTCTATTAAACATACTATTTAAAAAAGAAACCATGGCAGCATTTAGTCCTAACAGCGCCACTAATAGTGGAGTCGGTGAGCAGCGCCACCAACCTAATGCGTTAGCTTAGCATTCCGAGGCTGCGTTGAGTTTACCACTGTTGGTAAACGGACGGCTGAGTGGAGCTGAGCTGCTGGGGGGAAAGGAGCCAGCTCTACATCCTAGCTTCGCTGTGACATATTGACTTGTTGTTTTTTTGTTATAGAAGCTTTATTATTATTCACGCAACTTAAGTTTTACAACAAGTTAATCATTTAGGTGGTCAGGAGTCGCTGGTGTCTATAGGAAGTTGTGAATGAGCAGGGTGCTCCCACGTTTCCACAGCACCTGTTTGTTGCGCTGACGTAGGGTTCTCGTGTTCTTATTGGCTGCAGAGGCCGCGAGCCGAACATTCAGTACATGCTGCTGTCTGAACGAGGAGATGCTCACACTGCTGCTCTACTCTCACTGAATCAGACAAAAAAAAAGCAAAATTACAACTGGACAAATATCGACAGTTTCCTCTAAACGCTGGATACATTGACTTTTACAGAATATCTATTTTCAACTAATAATGAGAGAGTATTGTGGGATTTCTTTCCAGATTATTGACGTTCTTAGAAATCCATCGTTGTTTAAAGCAACATTTATGGTAGATTAGGCACAATGTTGTAAATAAGAGTAGCTTTCTCTGTTTGTACAGTAGAGGATTTTAAATACTCATGGCGGGAAAACGGAAAACTTGATGAAAATCTTGTAGATGACATAGTGATAACATTTGAAAGGTTGGCACTGCCTTGATAGTATTACCGCAATAACTAATACTTTTAATGATCTGCCATAGATCATTAAATAGATCTGCCATTGTGTTGGAGTAACGTGTTTTCTTAGTCTATATGGACAGCTATCATTTAAATGTGTTGCTTGTCAGTTGGCTTAAAGAATGAGTTCTACACTGTTCCCCCTCACCCTAGACCACATTTAAGCGGCATTAAGATATATGTTTCATTAAACATTTAATGTAAACACTAAGTGTTTACATTAAAGCATTTTTTGCTTAAAAATGTTTTTACTATAAACTTAACTGCTGTTGGTGTTTTAGTGAAAGAACAGGCCAGCTTTGAAACCTTGTCTTCAGACTAGTTAACGTTCATCTTCCCTGTCTTCCCAGGTCTCGCGGCTTTCGTAAGCATGAGTTCATAATGAAGCGGCGTCTGGAGGATCAAGACACAGTGCTTGCATCGCAGCAGCGGCGGCTCACCAGCAACCCAGAGCCTTTTCAGCATCGTATCCTGGCCCCCGCCACCGCTGCTCCGGCTGTGTATGAAGCCGTGACCGACAACATGCAGCCCACTGCTGGTGTCCAATACTCAGTCCCCCAGGGGTACCAGGTAAAGTCAGCATATTGCGCTCCTTTCACATTTTTGTCCTGGTACCTTTTTTAAGTACATTTTTGAGTTAATTTCCTGCAAGGCTTTGGTTGAAAATAAAAATATGCTTTGATCCAAACCATTCCACGGTGTTGGAAGATGGACCTTCTGCCAAGTTTAAAGGAATTCTCAACCTTAAAAGGTTTCCTACATAATTTTGATGTATTTTCGTAGGAGAAAAAACATGCCCTCAATGATGCTACACCACCATTTGTCCTAATACAGATGGCACATTCCCTACTTGTTGTTTTTGCCCTTCATTTGGTGTTTTGAGTACATTCCAATGCCAAGAAAATAAAGGTCTGGGTGATTGCTTTGAACCCCTCTATAACTTCCTACCTAACCTTTCTGGTCATATTCTTTGTTAACATTTGTGATCTATTAAACTCCTGAGGCCTTCACAGAGCTGCTGGGTTTAAGCTGTGGATCTTTTTAATTCTTCCTACTTTCCAGTTCAAGGTTGTTTTGTGTGGGTCTGTGGTATTTTCCCCAGTGAAACAGAGCCATTACATTAACGAGTGTGATGGTAGAATGACTGTGACAGACGCCTGTCCCCTCCTAGGTACCCACCGTGGCCCAGAACAGTGGCGGACACGGGCATGTTTCTGGTCCGACAGTCCACTCTGGGCCCCTTCATCACAGCTCCGCCGTTCAGTCCCACGGGCCCTCTGTGATGTCAGGGCATGGTCACACAACGGCCCCTCCATCCTCCGCACAGGGTCACCAGCAGTTTCAGAGACTAAAGGTGAGCTTCTGACTGCTAGACTTTTTTTATAAATTTATTTTAGAAATTGTTGCAGGTACCATCCTGTTTGTGTTGTTACTTTAGGTGGAAGATGCTTTATCGTACTTGGATCAAGTGAAGCTACAGTTTGGGAACCAGCCTCAGGTCTACAACGACTTTTTAGATATAATGAAAGAATTCAAGTCTCAAAGGTGAGGTTTAAGTAGAACTTGTGGATCAGGAAACCGTGGAAATGTCAACTCCTCACTATTGTGTTTCATTTAAACATTGTCTCTGTGTGTTTATCAGCATCGATACTCCGGGGGTCATAAGCAGGGTGTCGCAGCTTTTCAAAGGTCACCCAGACCTCATTATGGGTTTCAACACTTTTCTCCCCCCCGGCTACAAGATCGAGGTTCAGACCAATGACCTGGTCAATGTGACAACGCCGGGTCAGATCCACCACATCACCCCACACGGCATTTCAGTCCAGAACATCCCCATAACGGGAGCGCCCGCCCAGCATCTTCCCCAGCTGCCATCCGCTGCTGCCACCACCGCTCCGCCTCACCTGACGCAGCCAACCCCCGCCAAGTTGAGTAAGGTTAGTCGAGAGGATCTCTGAGGGGAGGAGGTGGAGATTTTTCCATGCATCTGACGCTTGTTTTTGTTATTTTGATGCTGAAGCCTCCGCAGCTGCAGGTGCTGACACAGAGTGGCCAGACCAACCCATCCATCCCCGCCTACGCCTCACCCCGATCTCCACCCCTTCAGCTTCACCCGCCCCTCTGCGGTACCCCTGCTGGCCCACCCATGCAGAACAATCAGCCGGTGGAGTTCAACCATGCCATCAACTACGTCAACAAGATCAAGAACCGCTTCCAGGGCCAGCCAGACATCTACAAAGCCTTTCTGGAGATTCTCCACACATACCAGGTCAGGCTGCCTAAAGCAAGAACAGTCAGAGGACCCTTAGTGTTTGCTGCATGCAGCCATTCTGCTAAATTTCTTATTTTTCTACACATCATAGAAGGAGCAGCGTAACGCTAAAGAGGCTGGAGGGAACTATACGCCGGCTCTGACGGAGCAGGAGGTCTACGCTCAAGTGGCAAGACTCTTCAAGAACCAAGAGGACCTGCTGTCAGAGTTCGGACAGTTTCTCCCTGATGCCAACAGTTCAGCTGTAAGATTATGTGGCAACAGCACAACACATATAAATTCCTCTGATAGAAGAACAGTTTTTTGTTTTGTTTGTTTTTTTCCAACTTTCTCCTGGAACGTTCTGCTGTTTTTCTCGGTCTTAGTGCTGTTGTTGGTTCATAGATGTTCTCTAGAAAATCTCTGAAGCGTTCACAGAAAAAACAGGTTTATTTTGAGGTATTTATCAAAGTTGGAATGGAGCTCATTTAGTAGTAGCAGAGAAATGGAGACCGTGTACAGAGCATAATTGTTAAGGAGAAGGGGATAAACTTTGTGTTCAAATGAAATCTCAAATAAAAGTATAGATTTTAATGTGAGGAAATGTGACCGGGTTCAAAAGGGAAGATGGTAATGAGTTACACTTGAAAGATGTCAGTTTCTTAAACATTGTTGTTTTTTTCTTAGATGCTGAGTAAGACCAATGCAGAAAAGGCAGAATCTGTGAAGAACGACCACGGCCTCACCACCAAAAAGATGCAGCTCAACAACAAGCAGAGACCCAATCAGAATGGCTGTCAGATCCGGCGCCACCCCACTCCAGGGTCAACACCACCCATCAAGGTTTGCACAGACACACACATCGCTGAAGCTCCTGTCGAGCGTTGTTCTCACCTCCCCTGCTAACGGTCCTCTATGTCACGCTACAGAAGAAGCCAAAGTTACTGAATCTGAAGGACTCTCCAACGGCAGACCCCAGCAAGCATGGAGGCGGCATGGAGTCTATGTTCTTTGAGAAGGTGGCTTCACCTTATGTCTGTCTGTCTAAAATATTTAAATAGTTGTCAATTTTATTTTGTGTTCTGTATGTTTCTGCATGTTTGACTTGTTCTAATCTCCTATGTCATTTCAGGTGCGGAAAGCTCTAAGGAGCGCTGAGGCTTACGACAACTTCCTGCGCTGCCTGGTCATCTTTAACCAGGAGGTGATCTCCAGGGCTGAGCTGGTGCAGCTGGTGCTGCCGTTTTTGGGGTGCGTTACTCTGTCACCGGTTGGCCTGGGATCCTAAAGTTGTTACTCAGCCCGCATCATGACTGAGCCGGTTATTTCTCATTTACAGGAAATTTCCCGAGCTATTCAACTGGTTCAAAAACTTCCTGGGCTATCGTGAAATGTCGCACATGGAGACATACCCAAAAGAACGGGCCACGGAGGGCATCGCCATGGAGATTGACTATGCTTCCTGCAAGAGGCTGGGCTCCAGCTATAGAGCTCTGCCTAAAAGTTACCAGCAGCCCAAATGCACCGGCAGAACGCCGCTTTGTAAAGAGGTGAGCTAGTTATGCGGGAAGGCATTAATCAGAAGACGAGAACAATTACTGATCCCTGCTCAGAGGTTTTAAGCTCTCTTTAGCATCAGATGCTAGTGAAAATTGAGATCATGGTTACTGGCATGAAGAGGATGGAGTGTCTCCTGGTGTTACTGGGAAGTGTACCTAAGGCTTTGAAGGTAGCTGTAATTAAACCTTTACTTAAGAAACCATCTCTTGTCCAAAATTACCCACTCAATTATAGACCTATATCCAATCTTCCTTTCTTATCTAAAATTCTTGAGAAAGTAGTTGCCAAACAAGTGTGCAATCACTTACACATAATGAAGTTTTTAAAGGGTTGGTTTCAATCTTGTCTTAGAGCTCATCATAGCACTGAAACAGCTCTGGTGAAAGTCACTAATGATATTCTCATGGCCTCAGATAATAGACTTGTATCTCTACTTGTCCTTTTAAATCTGTACTGCATTTGATACATTTAATAGGAATTAAGTGAACTGCACTGGGCTGGTTTAAATAAAAAAATTCAGACAGATTTCAGTTTGTTGACGTTAAAGAAGTCATAGAATGCAATGTGCTGCTGACCGGACCGGAGTCTTTGCTCGGCAACTTTGCTCGTTGTAAACCAACCAATCAGCGCATAGCTCTTCTAAATATTCATGAGCATACCATAAAAGGAAGAAAACCTGTCGTTTCATTCTAGGGCTTTTAACCAGGCTTGCATTAGGGCTCATAGAACGTGACATTTTCAGCCAAAGCAATGTTACACACCCTATTCAGAGACCTTAAGGACCAGCAACCTATAATAATCCTTCCTCGTGCTCCAGAGTTACCTGTGTAGTACCACAGGGATCAGTGCTAGGACCAATTCTCTTTACTTTATACATGCTCCCAATCAGT
>NW_015151387.1:133248-169180 GCF_000732505.1 Cyprinodon variegatus | reverse complement strand
AGTCGCCAGATTTATCGCTAGTCGCTTTTTTGAAAAATAGTAGCTGGAGGGGTCTGAAAAGTCCCTGAGTTGGCAACACTGCACCTGCGGCACTGACTCTCTCTGCCATATTTTTTTTCTTCCCCCGTTTCAGTCAAATGGATGTGATGACGGCGGCGGATGACACATTAATCGCGTGACACAACTAATCGATGATTAAATTCGTTGCCAACGCTTTTAAAAGTCGATTTTTATCGATTTTATCGATTCGTTGTTGCAGCCCTAGTTTCCTGTTATATCCAGAATAGAATTTAAAATCCTTCTTCTCACATATATTTATCTCAATGTCCATCTGATTTTTTTTTCGCTATGCAGGATTACAGTATTCCGGGCCCAGGCCGGATCTTCGGCTCAGAGCAATTGTTCCTGGGCAAAAAAATTCACTTAAATATAAATTGACGCTAAATAAATTTTAAAAACACAATTGAAATCCCTCTTAGGTTTTTCAGCCAATAGTAGCAAAGAAGCGCTCTGAAACTAACATTGTTAGCCAATCAGAAGAAGAAAGAGGTGGGTCTCAATAAATCGTGTACCACCTCCTCTCGTTTCTTGCTTGAAGTGGACAGATTGCGGTACATTGTTTAACTTTTACGGCCCCATTCAAAGGAGAGACGTGTAAAAAAAAAAAAATATATACAAATGAAACTTTATGTTTGGAGAGAGGGACGATAGAGAAAACTGAATTGTATGGAGTGGGCACAATGCCGTTCATGAATTCCGAGGGAAGATGTAACAACCATAAATAAAGTCTCAAACATAAATGGCGCTGGGCATGGCTGGAGGAGACAGGGCGAGATGGCGAGCCATTTAGCAGCTGGAGCAGGAAGTTAAGTGAACCAGGCACTTCTGCACGCTGTGCTCCAGGAACGCTTAGCAGCAAAACTAGGTATCCAAAGAAATGTGGTTCATGCAAGTGGCAGATATAGATGCACTTTTTGCCATCTCCTGGCCGTTTTTGGTATTGGATTTTCAAAAGTCAAACTTAGTCTTCAGTCATTCATGCAATCTGTGATCCCACGCCCCCACACCCTCCTGGCATGGCTTGAAAATACACACACACATGCATGCATATATATATAATATACTTTTTCAACAATGTTTATTTGAAGCCTGGTGCGTCTTTTTTCATGACATGGAATATGGTTGATTTATTCTTATTGGATATCAGCTGATACACTCAGCACATGGATCGATGCATCTCTAGTTTGTACCGTCGAAACATGTTACTTTCTCCCTCCTCCGTCTTTCTGATTGTTTTTCTAGTTTGATTCTGTAGGAAATGCTTATTTAGTTCAAACACAGGGGAAGTATTTATTATTATGGTTGGGCAAATGTAATTCATTGACTTAAATACTCATAGGGGCCTGACTGTTGACATTATTAGACGTTTTCTCTCCTCATCACTGAGTTTCCTAAATTCTGCCTCCAGGTCCTGAACGACACCTGGGTCTCCTTTCCCTCGTGGTCCGAGGACTCCACTTTCGTCAGCTCCAAGAAGACGCAGTATGAGGAGCACATCTACAGGTGTGAGGACGAACGCTTCGAGGTGAGCTGGAGTTTTCTCCACGCTGGGTTATGTTTGTAATAAATGGACGGACGTTAGAGGGTTTTTGTCATACCACAGCTTGATGTGGTGTTGGAGACCAACCTGGCCACCATCAGAGTGCTGGAGACGGTGCAGCGGAAGCTGTCCCGCATGTCCGCGGAGGAGCAGGCTAAGTTTCGGCTGGACAACGCACTGGGCGGTTCCTCTGAGGTGATTCACCGCAAGGCGATCCAGAGGATATATGGAGACAAAGCTCCTGACATCCTGGACGGCCTGAAGAAGAACCCCGCTGTTTCTGTTCCCATTGTGCTGAAAAGGTACAATACGTCCTATTTTATCCACTTTTGTCCCGTTTAGCTTATTTTCTGGCTCCTTTGGTGTAACACGTCTTAATCTGAGGGGTTTTAGCTTAAAGAGCCAGTGCTCCCACTCTGAATCCAGCCTCTCTTTACAAACAGGTTAAAGATGAAGGAGGAGGAATGGCGGGAAGCCCAGCGAGGCTTTAACAAGATCTGGAGGGAGCAGAACGAGAAGTATTACCTCAAATCCCTGGACCATCAAGGCATCAACTTCAAACAAAATGACACCAAAGTGATTCGATCAAAGTCTTTGCTGAATGAAATTGAAAGCATCTATGATGAGGTAGAGATTTTCTCCTGCAAATATTTAGTTACACTTTTACACAAAACAATCAGTCTGTAAAACTCATTTTTACTTACAGAGGCAGGAGCAGGCGTCGGAGGAGAACACCGCCGCTCCTATGGGGCCCCACCTCACTTTAGCTTACGAGGACAGCCAGATCCTGGAGGACGCGGCGGCGCTCATCATCCACCATGTGAAGCGGCAGACCAGCATTCATAAGGAGGACAAGTACAAGATCAAGCAGATCATCTACCACTTCATCCCTGACATGCTGTTCGCACAGCGCGGCGAGCTGTCGGACTTGGAGGAGGAGGAGGAAGAAGAAGATGTGGGGCTGGAGGAGGGGGCTTCCAAAAAATCCAACGGGGTCCCAGGCACCGGGAGCCCCACCAAGTCCAAGCTGCTGTTCTGCAACACAGCGGCTCAGAAGCTGCGCTCCTGCGAAGATGCCTACAACCTCTTCTTCGTCAACAACAACTGGTACATCTTCCTGCGCCTCCACCAGACGCTGTGCTCGCGGCTGCTCAGGCTGTATGAGCAGGCGGAGCGGCAGATGGAGGAGGACGTCAGGGAGCGGGACTGGGAGAGGGAGGTTCTGGGGCTGAAGAAGGAGAAGAACGATAATCCTGCCATCCAGCTCAGACTCAAGGAGCCCAGTGAGTAAACCCATAATTTCATCTAATATTGGCTGGATTTTCACCCTGTAGCGGGGTTCGGTTTTTGCAGGGTTCGGTTCGTGCGGGGTTCGGTTCGTGCAGGGTTCGGTTCGTGCGGGGTTCGGTTCGTGCGGGGTTTGGTTCGTGCGGGGTTCGGTTCGTGCGGGGTTCGGTTCGTGCGGGGTTTGGTTCGTGCGGGGTTTGGTTCGTGCGGGGTTTGGTTCGTGCGGGGTTTGGTTCGTGCGGGGTTTCCTTAAAATTTGATGACCTATGACCAGACTGAGCTGTCTTTAGGCACACCTGTCCTGACCTACGAACAGAAAATCTGAAATCCAGTTGAAGGTACCATGTCCGATTGCTACCAGGTCACCTTATAGCACATTTCATCAATAGAGTTGTCATAAAAAGAAGAAGCATTTCCATAACAGTTTGAAATTTCCGCCTTCCTTTGTCATCTGGTGGCCGACTGCATCTTGTAGATGCGTTTCAGTGTCTGGTTCTGTGTTCTACACAGAACCAGACACTGAAATTTGGTTGGACCCAACACTGGGACTCACAGGTGAGTCCCAGTGTTGGGTCCAACCAAATTAGACCCCTGGTTTCCTTCTTACTTCCTGGTTAATGAGTAGCTCCAGTCATAGTGGATTAGATATTGATTGATCTGGTGTTTTATTTGTTTTGGTTTGAAAAGGTTAAATTCTGTATCACTGTAAAATCAGAGTCAGCATTTTTTTCTTTAAACAAAGAAAGACTGAGCCTGGTTCTGATAGAGGTTTATTGCTGTTAATGGGGAGTTTTTCCTCTCCACATTCGCTTCAAGTATGCTTAGTGTGAGGGATTGCCTTTTGAGTCAATATGTTGCTACAATCAACTGGTTTTCCTTAGATAGAAAATGCACTTTGTATCAATTTGACTGTATGATCTGGTTGAATTTAAAGTGCCTTGAGATTACCTGTTGTGAATTGGTGCTATAGAAATAAAGTGAATGAAATTGAATTAAAGCCCTTTTCTTCTGAAATTAGTGGGTCTTTCAAACCTGGGTCAACCCGCTAACAATCAGCATTTGGCTCCATGCTCATTGGCAAAAAGTGTCGTTCTGACCACCCCTGCTGGCAAGCTGCATGGCTTCTGCCCCCCCACCACTGCATCTCTGGTGACATCATCATGCTGGGTTAGCGCTGATGATGTCAACTGTTCGACAGAAATCAGGAAAGTAAATAGTGGAGAGCAACATGGAAGGGAGCCAGGGCGTAGAAAGTCCAATTCGATTTCAAATCGGTTTATATATAAATCGCCAATTCACAACCAAATGGGAACATACCAGATGAAGCTACTATGAGGAATAAGCAGAGACAGCATAACGTTAGAGATGGAACAAACAAATATGCAGAATGTGAGAATAGTGATAGGACGATTAAAAGGGGCCTATGGCAGCATATCTATAAACTCTGCTTTATGGCTTTGATATTTTCAGTTTGAATCTCTCCTTTTGTTTGGGTTAGATCATATTTGATGGGAGCTATGTTGTGACGTCCGTACATTGAGCTCAGTGGTATCACATAAATGAACAGGCCAATCTGGTTCTGCTGTTCCCACTGAATGCAGATCCGAGCAGTTTGAAGGCGATTTTAATGTGGGCCAATGAGCTGTTCCCACTGCCACTAAAAAGCCCATTGTTTCCAGATTTAAAAAGGTTTTTCAGCCAGTGGGAAAGATGTTTAAAGAAGGCTGTGTTCATGGTGAACGTTAAGATGCTCACTGTTTCTGTTCTCTAGTGGACATCGAGGTGGAGGATTACTATTCAGCCTTCCTGGAGATGGTTCGGAACTTGCTGGACGGAAACATGGAAGCCTCTCAGTACGAAGACTCTCTGAGGGAGATGTTCACCATCCACGCTTACATCGCATTCACCATGGACAAGCTGATCCAGAGCATAGTTCGGCAGGTAAGTTCGCCTCCTCCCAAAACGTGTTGCATGTGAGTTTCTGGTGCTGGAACAGTCGTTCACTCATTCCCACTCCCTCTGTAGCTGCAGCACCTAGTGAGCGACGAAATCTGCGTCCAGGTAACAGACCTCTATCTTACGGAGACTGGGAACGGAGCCACGTGGGGGGCCACAACTGCACAGTCGTCAAAAAACTCGGCTGAGGTGATCTACCAGAGAAAAGCAGAGCAGCTCATGTCTGAAGAGAACTGCTTCAAGGTTTGATTTCCTGGCCAGAGCTTCAGCTTCCATGAATTTAGTGGAATAAAGCATCATCTTGACATCCCCCCCCCCCCCCCCTTTTTTTTTTTGTCTCAGGTGATGTTTGTGAAAAATAGAGGGCAAGTGCAGCTCACGGTGGAGCTGCTGGACACGGAGGAAGAGAATTCTGACGAGCCCATGGAGGCCGAGGTGAGAAGCTGCTCTTTGATTGGTTTGAAAACATTTCTTAAAAATACACAAATAATACAGTTGTGAGCGTTGAAAACTTCTACGTTTCCTGAAACACTGCAGATAACCTGAAGGATCAATCAGCAACTTGTTTATATGCAGGGTTTATTAAGACGTGTCTTATTAATGGCTTTAGTGTCACAGGCTTCTAACACAACCTCCAGTATGGCGACATTAACTGATAACACATGCAATAGGGTTAGGTAGGCTGCAGTTACAGCCAAACCACAAAATATTGTGATGGGATTTAAAGTCCAAATCCCCGCACCTCACCATCCCCACCCCTATGTTGATCTATCAGTCTGCAATTCGTCTAGCCCACCACCCATCTGTCCAAAGTTTTATGTTCATATTAATACCAAACATTACTATTGCCTTCTAAGGCCTCATCTTTTTCCATCTAAAATAGGCCCCTAAGTGATGAAAACCTCTGGAAAAATGTACCAGTACAGCTGTGCAGGGATTAAAGTATTCCGGCCCCAGGCCGGATTTTCGGCTCGTAGCGATCACCTGAAAATAAACGGAAGGTAAATAAATAATTAAAAAAAGACAATCGAAATTCCCCTTGCGTTTGTCAGCCAATGATAGCGAAGAATCGCTCTGAAACCAGCAGTATCAAAAGAAGAAGGGGGCGGGTCTTATGAAAGCGTTTACCACCTCCTCTCGTTTCTCGTTCAAGTCGCCAGATAGATTGTGGTACAGTGCTACACGTAGGTTCTACACGGAAAGTCACCTTGCGCCGTTTAGGGCTCCGTTCAATGGAGCGCGTGTTAAACATAAATAAATGAAACTTTGTGTTTAGAGAGAAGGACTATGGAGAGAACAGAATTGCATGCAGAGGGCACAATGCAGTTGATGAGTTCAGGCACGCTGTGCTCCAGGAAGCTTATTTACGCATCCGGCGGCAAAAAGGTGCTACGCAAACATGAATTAGACCCTGGTCAAACTGCAGTTCGTGCGGCTGCGCACATTAGACGTTTGTCTGGGGCTACGGCAACAGCTGAACCAGCGTCAATAACTGACCATATGTGAGTTAAAAATAAGGGTTTGTACTTTCCTTGCCTAACACGACCTCTCATTCACACTAGATATAGATGTGCTTTTGCCATCTTTTGGCCGTTTTTGGTATTGGATTTTCAAAAGTCAAATTTAGTCCTCAATCATTCACAATACAACTCAAGTTCCAAAAACTAATTTCAGGGAGATGCTTATTGAACCGTCCCCCCCACACCCTCCTGGCATGGCTTGAAAATACACACACACACACACACACACCCAGGTGTTCTTTGAAAAAGTTCTGGCTCAGGATTTAATTGTTGCTTTAATCCATGGATCTGGGATCTCCTGCATCGCTGGATTTCATGGATGTTCTGGGTTGTATGTTTGCAGCGTTGGTCCGACTACGTTGGACGCTACCTCAACCCAGATTCCACCACCCCTGAGCTGAGGGAGCATCTGGCCCAGAAGCCTGTGTTTCTTCCACGGTACACTCTTTTCTTTCTCGCTCTAAGAGTCAAAGGCAAGTTTTCTGAGTTTGACTAATTTCTCCTGAGACCTTCCACTGAATCCATCTCTAACCCTGCTAGGAACCTGAGGCGGATCAGGAAGTACCAGAAGGGCCGGGAGCAGATGGACAAGGAGGCCTGTGAGGGGGGGAAGAAATCCATGGAGAAGGAAAAGATGGAGTGCATGTTCAAACTCAACTCCTACAAAATGGTCTACGTCTTTAAGTCTGAGGACTACATGTACCGCCGCACCGCCCTGATGAGGGCTCACCAGGTAATTCACCCAAACTCGATTCCAGGTGAACCGTCTCACTCACCCAGCAAATCCTTACTTTTCCCTTGTTTACCAAAATCCCTCTGGTTTTTCCCCACAGTCGCATGAGAGGGTGAGCACCAGGCTGCACAAGCGCTTCCAGGCCTGGGTGGACGCCTGGGTCAAAGAGCACGTCAACCGCGAAATGAGTGCAGAGACCGCCAAGTGGCTGATGGGGGAAGGGCGTGACGGCCTGCTGCCCTGCACCACAACGTGCCACCCAGAAGTCCTCCACTTCAGGAACATCAACAAGTATCGCGTGGAATACGCCGTAGCTGACAGAGATGCGGGGAGGGAAGAAAAGTAGGAGACCGGTGGACTCAAGATGGGGTGGGAGGTTTGGACACTGTTAAAATTAGGGATAGGGCTAAATATTGGGATTTATTTTTATTTTTTAAGGCCAACATGGGAGCTAGAGTGATAGTCTCTCACTCGTGTTGCATCCAGGGCGGTAGGGCCACAGATTTAGTTTTTGTTTGTTTTACCAGCGTTTTTAGCTGGGACCATTTTTTTTTAACAGGGCCTTTGGTGCCAAAAACTGCGAGCACTCATGTTCTGGTCGCAGACCTGTGCTCTTACCAGCACTCAGACCCACGGCACAAACTTTCTTGAGCCGGTTCCTACAGGCAGCAGAAACGGCGAGTAGTGCTTCATGGACTTTTATCAGAACCGAGCTTCGTTTTAGCTCGCTGTTCCTACTGAGGTGTTATTTATGGGGGAAAAAAATGACCCAAATGGACAAGTGCACTTATTCAGGAAAAGGAAAATAGGTTCTGGTTCCAACATTCCTGCATTCTAAAGAAAAAATCCTCACGAGGCAGTTACATTTCTTTCCCAAACACATGGCAGCATTATTACAGACTGTGCCTGAGCCTCTGGGTGGTGCTGTTGGGTTACTGTAGGAAAGCACTGTTGCATTTAATGTAAAAAAGAAAAGACTTCACAACACTGCTTGTTCTCAGACTGTAAAGTTGTATAGCTTGTGAATGTCAGGTCCTGTATTCCAGTGAGTGTGTATTCCAGTGTGTATATATTATATATAGCTCTATTAACACACAGGATCCTGTCCGCCCTGGAAGGCAACCTTTTAAAGACACACTCTGCCATCAAACACAGGCTCCACCCGTTCTGGTAGGACTGAAATCATCCTGATCATCTTGTAAATACTCTGTAAATAGTCTCAGACTTTTTATGACAGTTCCATGTTGTTGTGCTAGTATTTCCAAGCTTATTATTGACTTTAGTTATTAACGGCTAAAGTTAGGATGTAAATGACAAAGACAAATGCAAGCCCATTTATCACCATTTTTACCAAAGGGAGTTAATAATTAAACACTTCTTTGTTTGGACTATTTTTTTTTGCCCCCTTTTACGTTTCTTTTATGTCTTTGGTTTTTAATTTCTGTCGTAGGAACATTTGGTGGGGAGATGGACGGAGAAACACATCCAAATCTTTGATATGTTTGATTTATTTGTTTTCCTTTTCTCGTCCTCTTGACTGTGATTGGTCAGAAATCACTGCCTCCATTTTTACAGAGCCGTCCATACTGATAGTGAGACTTATTTCAGAGCTCAGAAGAACAGACCCCTGGCGAGCTTGCTTCTCCCTGGGTTGTTTTCTGCAACCTGCACCATATTTTTGATAATGTAAGAAGTCACATGAGCATGTCTTTAGTCCCTTTATTTAGACCTTATTTAAAGTAATAATAAAAAAAATGATATTTGTAGCCTAAGGAGCCATTTGTGGAGTTTTTATTTTTATGTGGATCTTTTTATGGAAATTTTTCAGCTAGAACTAACAGGAAGGGTAATAGAGAGGCCATTTTCCATGTGTCATGCACTATTTTATCACAAGAGTCGCACTAATTGTGCTTTTCTTGCCCGATTATTAGTTACAGATTGTTTTTATATGTTACTAATATTTTCAAAACTCTTGTTTTTAAAGCATTTTTTATATAGAACATTTGATATTAAAATCTACATTAAAAGATGTTTCTTCAAGTAAATTTTTTTTCTTTCTTTTAAGAAATGGTTTTCAGAGCTAAATTAAACGGAAGCTAACTGGTGATGGGTTTAGAAATCTGCTGTTGTAGCTTCATGCCAATTGAAGTCCTGATGCTGCCCGAACTGCACTCCACTGAATGGATTTCTGAAAACAAATGTGGCTCCTCCATCCAGCCTGAGTAAACTCATCATTTTAAACCATATCCAAACGAGACAGGGTTCATTCATTTTTTTTTATTTTTTATACAAGCTCACTTTATATTTGGTGAACCCACTGTTTATATTTGGGTGTCAAGCTTTTATACATTCAGTAGTAAATATTGTCACTGGAGGTACTGGGTTAATTCAGTTCGGTGGTGGTATTCAGTGGTGATATTTATGGGCTAAATCGAAGGATGTTCATGTTTGAAAACCCTCACCAGCAGGATTCAATTCAGTTTATTTTTATAGCACCAATTCACAACACGTCATCTCAAGGCACTTTCCAGTTCACCAGATCATCCTGTCAGATTGATTCAAAGTTTTCTATCTAAGGAAAACCAGTTGATGCATTGACTCAAATACAATCCCTCACACTAAGCATGCTTGTAGCGACAGTGGAGAGGAAAAACTCCCTTTTAACAGGAAGAAACCTCCAGCAGAACCAGGCTCAGTGTGAGCGGCCATCTGCTGAGGCCGACTGGGGTTCAAGGAGTTAATAGGTTATATGTGGATTTGGAAAAGTGCTTCTGCCTGGATTTCTTTTTCTCACATTAATTTGCTTCGATTAAGTAACTACAGTCTTTTAAAATAACAGACTTTGCAAAAAAACTACATTTTGGTCTTTCATTTTACATCATTTTAAATACTAAATCTATGTTATCGGCTACTAAGTACTGAGTAACCTTTTTACCAAATACCGTTTACTCTGCATTTTATCTTAGTTCAAATGCAATGATATAGTTTTGCTTACCTTAGCATAGTTTTTGGTTAATCTACCCACATCTGGAATCTAGTCTGTCTACAACCTCTAAAACGACTCTCAGGCTAACTACCGTATGCTAAATGCTACTTTAATGCAATGGCTAGTTTAAAATTTAAACACCAGTACACACTACCCATAAAGTTTGCTCAAACACAGTATGACATCACCTTTGCTACTAATCTAATAGTTATAAATGAACCCTGAGAACAGTGAATTAAGAATAAAAGAAGAATACATGCATGAAATGAATGAATACAATAAAAATCATCCATTTTTTTTCCACTTTATCCGGGGCTGGTTTGTAGAGACAGCAGACTAAGCAGATATACCCAGACTTCCTGATCCACACACACCTTATCCAGCTGCTCTGGGGGGACCCCAAGGCAACACCAGGCCAGCTCAGACACATAGTCGCTCCAGCGTTTCCTGGTCCTCCTCCCAATAGGACATACGGAACACCTCCCAAGTGTGGCGACTAAGAGGCCTCTGGAACAAATCCCCAAGGCGTCTCAACTTCTTTCGACGTGGAGAAGCAACAACCCTACTCCGAGTTCCCCCTGTGTAACTGAGCTCTTAAACTGATCTCGAAGGGTGCGCCAAGCCACCCTACGAAGGAAACTAATTTCTGCCTCTTGCATTCACAATCTTTTCCTTTCGGTCATTACTCAGATCTCATGACCATAGGTGAGGGTGTGAACGTAGATTAATCGGTAAATCAAGAGCTTTGGCCTCATATTTGGTGGTGCAGATCATCATCCCAGCCGCTTCAGACTTGGCTGCAAACCACACCAGTGTATGCCGAAGGTCTTGGTGTGATGAGGCCAACATGAAGACATCATCTGCAAACAGCAGAGATGATATCCTGAGGTTCCCAAACCGGACACCCTCCAGTCCCTGGCTGTGCCTATAAATTGAACAGAACCAGTAACAAAGGGCAGTCCTGGCAGAGACCAACATGCACTGGGAACAGGTCTGACTTACTGCCAGCAATGGGACCACGCTCCTGCTGTGGTCATTCAGAGAACAGAGATTAGATGACACAACAACTAGTCAATCATTGACCTCAGGCCTCCGTGTACGTGGCACAAGGTTGTCCTGGTGCCATGTACACTTATGGACATCCTGTGATTAGTTCAGAATTTTAATTTACAGAACACCGCTTGAGTTCAGATGAGGGGGGCTGTTCCTACCGATCACCCATGTCCAGGTCTTACCTGCACATGTAGGCATTGAAGTCCTCCAGTAGAATAATGGAGACCCCAGCTGGAGTACCATCTAGTAGCCCTCCCAAGTACTAAAAGAAGGCCAGGTACTCTGCACCAATGTGGGCCCATAGGCCGAGACAACTGTGAGAGACCTGTCCCCAACCAGAAGGGACGTGACCCTCTAATTCACAGGGGTGTACTCCAACACATGATTACGCAGATTGTGGGGCAATGAGCAAGGCTACCCCAGCCCACCGCCTTTTCCCATGGGCAATGCCAGAGAATTAGAGAGTTCAGCCTCTCTCAAGGAGATGGGATTAGGGTTCCAAGCTGTACGTAGAGGTGAGCCCGACTTTATCCAGCCAGTACCTCTCAACCTCCAACACAAGCTCAGGCCCCCCACCCCAGCGGGGTGATGTTCCACATCTCTACATCCAGTCACCCTGTCTTGACCACCACCCAGTTGTTTCTACACCTGACCCCTATGGATCCCTCTGCAGGTGGTGGGTCCAGGGGAGGGCTGTTCCATGTTGTCCGTTCGGGCTGGGCCCGGCCGGGCCCCATGTGCAAAGGCACCAAGCGCTCGCATGCGAGCCCCAACCCCAGGCCTGGCTCCAGGGTGAGGCCATGGCTGCGCAGTACCGGGCGATGTCATGGTATGTCACAAATCATCCTACTCACTCTTTGAAGGAAAATGCACTTATTTTAAATTAAATCAACTAGCATTTAATTTTTTGCTGAATTATTTAACAGAAAGCTAAATGACTTAGTCTGAATCATGAGGACCAATCTTTACAGAATGTGGAGGCTTATGACCTGATGCTGTATGATTTTCAAATAAGTGATATACAGGTTACTTTCTGAAGAATTTTGTAATTCATTTAAAGCTTAATCTTCAGGTGGCCTTTGAACCTTTGGATGTAACTGTCCAGCTGATGAATGGTTTCATTACATTACATGCTGTTCTGATCCACAAATCAACCAATCTCTTCTTCATTAACAATGTAGCTAAATGATCCTCCTCTTTATTATTTTTATGTTCACATCATGAGAGGAAGCCTAAGAGTCGATCAAGCATGCCTGCATATGGAGGGTCATAGGAAGTAGAAGTAGTGGAATTCCTGTACCTTCTAATAATCTTTAAATCTGTTAACAGTCTGTTGTTTTTGAAATTTACCTCAAACTATGCTGACAAAAAATGTATCTCACCGTCTTAAAAAAGAAATGGTTCATTTTGATCCTCCCGCTGACCTCCAGGGACCTCGATCCCATTCCTCACTCCCTCACTTCTTAACGGGGGTATTTAGGCTGGAAGACTAAAGAAGACTTCATCCCGGTGGTACCTGACACTTCTGACAATCGCTGTCCTCTGAAAAAAATCAGTTGTAGGAGAATCCTGCCTTGACAACACCAAATTGTAGTGGAAAAAAGTATTCATCTATTCACACCAGTTAAATAAACGGAAATCAATGGATTTCACTAAGTTGGCACTTTGTTTTTATATCTTTGCAAAGAGAGAACAGTTCATCATACAGCCCTTACTGCTCTGTATTCAGCCCTGTTCTGCCTGGAGAGAGTGTGTTCCCCTTACTTACAACAATGGAAAGTTGTCAGAGTCAAAACAAATTAGAGATACTTTGATTGAATCTTAATATGTTAACCATACCTTGAGAAAGAATCTGGCTTGTTTTGGGGAAAAAGCTATGTCTGGTCTACGAACACCCTCACGCAGGAGTATTGTGTGGCCTTGCAGGTGAAATAGACTGAGTGAAAACTTTTATAGTGAGTAAATAGGATAAACTAAGATATGAAATAAGAGAAATCTAAATGTTCTGACCATAATCTTATGTTTATTAGTGCTTCATTGGGAAGATTACATTCATATGTCCTGGACTTTTCTCAAAATTTTCTATTAGAAAACCATCCATCCATCTTCTCCCTCTTAAACTGTCATGGTTGGCTCCATAGCAGCCCTGGATGAATTCAATGTCATTTCTTAACTGACAGTAAGCTAATTCCTCAACAGCATGATATGGTGCAATATCTTTAACCTTCTGTAATCAGTGAATATAAATAATATTAATTTATATATCATATTGTTTTCTTTATCAATTATGGGCTCAAATTTGCAGCAGTGTCCAGCATAAGACTTACCTAAAATCTTCTTGTGCTTATGTATGACTTAGATTTGTAAACATTGTACAGATAGAATTGATCAACTAGATATACAATGTATTAATTATAGGATCTATGAGCTGTAGGTCAAGCTGAAAATCTACAGTTATTGATCTCCGAAGAAGATGTTGCTTTCCTCTACAGGTCTAACAACTGATCCAACAATACCTGAGATTGCGACTTTTTGACCATGCTGATCAACCGATCTTTTACCCGTGTGCAACCTGAGTTACTCCACCTTTATCAGTCCTATCTTTAGATTTCTGATCTCCTTAAAGTTGGTGTCATATTCCCAACCACCAACAGTTTGAACTGAAGTCACACTCTGAATTTGTTATTAGAGGTAGCAGCAAACAGGCTACCAAAGAGATCCCAAAAGAAACCAACAGGGATGAGCTGGAAGGAAGGCGAGTCTTGCTCAACCTTACAGCTAAGGATCCAAGCTCAGAGAGAATGATAAGGAAGTTTGAGTTTGAAAATAACTTTTAATGCGATAACCAATTTCATGTAGCTGCTTCTGAAGTAAAGTTATCAATGACTGTAGTCATATGAGGAGATGAAGGTGAGATATATCAAAAGATTGTTTAATATGAGGTGTGTGTGGGAGCACAGCAATATGGATCCCACCAGGTAAACCTTTAACTTCAAGATCGGCGTTCATTTTAATTCCTCCAGAGGGAGCTCTTACCATTCCACCCAAAGAAACGGGTTCCTTGTGTCCTGGATCTGTGGGAGTTTTGATGAAATAGTTTATTTCCAATTGTTTTGTTCCATAAATGCTTATAATTGTGATTAGAATATAATATTTAAATTTTTTTCTGAAAACGATAAACCACATTTGGGAAGTGTTGGCTTCAAAGGTCTTGTCTTGAAGTCTACAAAACAGCTCCCCAGAAGACTTCTAGCCATGTGGCAGAACAATCATGGGGAGACTTTTGAAGAAACATGTTGAATGACACCACATATACCTTCTCACTTTTTTAGGATTTGTTTGTTTTGTTTTTGAGAAGTTTCATTTTTTTGCCAAATGTTTTAACCCATTCTGATTGTCAGAATTATTCCAGTCGCACTTTTTATTTGGCAGCAAGTGATTTTGACTATACATTTTTAGGCCAACAGATTCCCTGTCAGGTGTAGCTCTACTAGATGGTTTTCAGTTTAACCCAAATTTTCCACGGTAACTTTGACCTTACCTTTAGAGTTGATAACCTTCTGGAAGGCAAATCTTCAACCAAACTCAAGGCAAAATCAATCAGTGAACATGAGGTGTGCAAAATCCATTTTTTTCCTACACATACAACACATAGGAACAGGCAAAGGGGAAACTATTTGGTTCTTGGTGCAAAATATATTCTCCATTTCTCACCAATGTTATTGAAATTGTCCATTTGAAGTCTGTTATGAAATGTGATTCACTTCATGGTAAATATCAAATACACAAGAAGGTCACTTCTCAGCCGTCTTCTAAGGATTTATTTCCTTTCTGTCAAACTCAACTGGCCACACAAACATTTAATTTTGTCCATATATAAATAGCACAAAGTCAAAATAATCTTTCACAATTTGAAGTTCTCTGCAAATGCAATACTATTTCCAATTGAATTAAAATCAAGTTCTAGAAGATTGATAGCTAGAATAAACTGTTAACAGTTTTTTACTGTCTATGCACTACAGTTTCTCAAACAAGTAGTTAAACCAGAATCGAGTGAATACTGTGTTGTGATAACATATCTGCAGAGGCTCTTCCCGCCAAATCAGGCATCGGAACTGATGATTTTCTACTAACAATGTAAAGGAAATGTAAATCCTTTTATTGTGCCACAATGGGGGAATTCAAGGGAGCAGTGGGCTTCCATTGCGTGGTAATGCGGGGTTAAGGGTTTTGCTCAGGAACCCAGAGTGGAGGATGTGGTAATTGAACCAGCTACTTGCAACCTTCTCAGAGCACATGCACACTGCTCTGACAACTAGGCCAACATCAGAGTGGCTCAGGTTATCCTGAGCTATCTCTATAGTTATGCTGCTATAGGCTTAGACTGCTGGAGGACATAGGCAGGGGTGGACTGGGACAAAAAATCACCCCCGGTGATTGCTGTACTGAATGTGTATACCAGGGATTCCCAAACTTTACCATGCCAAGCCCCCCCTTTTCAGCTGAGCCCCCCCCCCCCCCCCCCCCCCCCCCCCAATATACAGTCAGAAATGTAATATATTATACATAACTATGTTATTTATCATCATCTACGAGCTCAGCCTCTTAACCTTAATATTTGCGTTGCCTTAGAATTCGTTATTTATAATTACATAGGAGCGGGTCTCGCAGCCATGGAGGCAGACATCTTTGCGCTACGGCAGCGCAGAGCCAACAAACTAGCAATTGCGAGATTGCCCATTACGCTCGAATGTACCTACGGCAAGTTGAGAGAGATGAACTGAGACGATACTGAACAATAGATGGCATGAACTGAGATGGTACTGAACAATAGATGGCATGTATGTAAATAAACCTCATCACTTGAGAAGGTAGGTGATGCGGACGTCGGGGAAGACATTTTGTCCCGTAACGCTCGCCGTACTGTTGGGGGGGAGAAGCGGTGGGGGGGAGATGTTCATGTTGCTGCGGTCTGCAGTCTGGACGTTAGATGTCGCTGAAAATTACACTCTGTTGCTTTAATTAATACAATATAACATAATTAATACAATATAACATATATGTTATCATACTGTAGGCCCACCACCTTAATTTTAATAACCTTTTTTTTTAACGATATACCTCTTTATACCTTTATATAATGCAGGCCTAAGAAAAAATGTAGGCTACATGAGAGATACATAGATATACCATGCTAATGGGAGCAGTGGGCTTGATGGCTTTTACAGTTTGTCCAGTCTGGGCTTGATGTCTGTCAGAGCAACACGCATGTCATTCTCCACATTCAAACGTGATCTGTGTTTAGTTTTCAGTACTTTTAGAGTGGAAAAGCCAGACTCACACAAGTAAGTGGTTGCAAATGGAAGGAGAGATAGAGTCCTTTCAGCTAGAAAATATTTGTAAGCTTTAGGTGAATGGTTTAGATAAGTGAGAGAGAGAGAGAGAGAGAGAGAGAGAGAGAGAGCCACCTCCTGTTGGTTGCATTTTTAGTGGTGAATACCTTTTGCACAACTGGATTTTTTGTGCTTTGTTGTGGGTGGTCATTCACAAAGTTTTGTAAAAGATAAGGATCAGGACGGGCAAAGTAATCTCTTTTCTCCTGCTCTCTGCTTTCATTTCTCTCGCCATGTCTCTCCTCAGCCGCATTGACATGTTCACTGCTCGGTTCTCCGTCGCCTCCACTACAACCACCACCACCGTCATATTTAACATCAGACACCAGAGCAAATGAAGGGCCTGCTGTTGGGAACATGTCAGTCAGTTTGACACATTTCGCAGCGACCGTTTGAAGAACTCGTTTCCTTTTTTTGCACCTCCCCTGCGTTTCTTATCCATTACTACTTTGAACACCGCTGCACAAAGTTCCAATGGAGAGTGAAGGTGTTTTCTACTTTCTGATTGGCCTAGCCCTTTAAATACACATATATACAGCTGCTTTCTGTACCTCTGCTTCTGCCTCCTTGAACCCCAGTCGGCCTCAGCAGATGGCGGCTCACACTGAGCCTGGTTCTGCTGGAGGTTTCTCACTGTTAAAAGGAGTTTTTTCTCTCGACTGTCACTACAAGCATGCTTAGTGTGAGGGATTGCTGAAGAGTCAATGAGTCGATGCAATCAGCTGGTTTTCCATAGATAAAAAACTTTGATTCAATTTGACAGTCTGATCTGGTTGAACTGTAAAGTGCCTTGAGATGACGTGTTGTGAATGGGCTCTATGCACAGCTCCACTACTTCCTGAATTTAAGGCAGCTCCTTTGTTTCCTGCCTTTCATTACTGGACGAACTGATTAAACCAGGTGTGTCTGGCCAGTTACTTAGGTCATACACACCTGGATTAATCAGTGCATCCAATCATGAAAGACAGGAAACAAAGGAGCTGCATTAAATTCAGGAAGTAGTGGAGCTGTGCATAGAGCCTATTGGCGCTATATAAATAAACTGAATGAAAATTGAATTGAATCCTACAGGTGAGGGTTTTCAAACGTGAACATCCTTCGATTTAGCCCATAAATATCACCACTACAACAGATTGTGGAAGACTCCTAGAAATAAATGACTGTTGCTCTTGAACGGCATGAAGAGGCTTTGAAAAGTACTAAATTGAGTTTTTTTCTATTTCCTAGTGTAGTGCGGTGTTATCAGTGTCATTGTGTCCTTTGGCAAGACACTTCACCTGCATTGTCTACTGATTGTTGTCAGAGTGACTGGTCGCAGCCTTGCTTCTGTCAGTGAGCCCCAGAACAGCTGTGGATACAATGTAGCTTGCCACCATCAGTGTGCATGAATGGGTGAATAACTGAATGTAGTGTAAAGTACTTCGGTCAACCTCTTGACTTGAAAAAGTGCTACATAAGTACAGGCTGTTTACCATTTACTTATCATTTCAATTCAAAAATACTTTATTTAGATGTTGCAATAACTCAAAGTTTTTTTTAAATATATATTAATATATATTATTGTAAAGTCCAACAGAGATATTAATATATATTATTGTAAAGTCCAACAGAGTAGTTTAGCACTATTTTGAAAAAGCCACAGAAAAACTGTTACAACTACTAGGTTTAGCCTCGGAGAATTGGGGAATAAGTTTTGTACTACTTGAATGCTTAATGCAATCTTGGAAATGCTAACAAAGGAAAATAATGTAATGAGCTGTGTAACGGTTGAAATGTAATGATAACACGGTATATTGGATTCTACCTAACTGGTACATTGGTTGATGATATGGACGGCACATTAAATTCATTTAACCACCAGTTCTGGCCTTCTCAATATTGACTGGATGCTACAATTCTATTTATGTATTTATTTATTATCTATATTTCTCATTTATTATCTATATCTATGCAAAAAGAAGATACTATTAGAATAATCTATGGAAATAAGGCGGTAACCTCTCAACTGCTCTAAAGGCTCAGCACAAATTAGTTTTTTAACCTCTCCATAACATTCATTTGAAAAAATATATGTAGTCATCAACAATGAGATTCAAAGGAATGGGTTGGAAAGATGATCAAAAATCAGCAGTCACCACTAAATGTTTGGAGATAAATCAAAAATTCAAGCAAGAGGTAATAAGCAGCCCAGTGGTGCCTTTTTTCCTTCAAGTCAGTGTAGTGGCTAGGTGCCAGAAATGTGGGATTTCTATAACATTTTCACATTCATGTTAATATTTTTACTTTCTTTTTACTGACCAAATATTTACTCATGTTTGCAACTGGCAGAGCAGTCAGAAAAATGTTTGTGCCTCCTCCTGAGGATATAATTTATTGAGACTTAAGCATGACTAAATATATCACAGGATGAAAGTCACTGGAGATGTCACAGGCACTATGCACACTTGGTAATTTAATGTGACAAAACCCTCCCAAGCCACACACAAATACTCACACACTTGGCAGAACTTGACATTTTCTCTTCTCTCATGATCCTCCAGGGTCATGTGGAGCAGGGTCAGTGTCTGAGTGGAGGGCCAGTTGGTTCCATCTGCCTGGGTTAAGTACTAGACCTCTGACTGGCAGGTTCTTATGGTTTTGAAGCCTGTTTTGCATAGCTTAATTACCACTATCAGCATCACAACTAGATTTCTAGCACTCAATTGAATTGATTGATTGATTGTCTCTATTGATCTCACAGTGGAGAAATGTACTCATTACATCAGTTAAAATAGTCAAAGGAAGAAAAAGGTGCATGGGTTATATACAGTATATACAGTGCGTCCCCATATGACAGTTTTAAAAATAAAAAATAACAAACGATTGTTTTTTTTAATGCATCATCCACAACATATCTGAAATTACATTTTGAAAGTATGGAGAATAGTTAGCACATCAATGTAGGATTTATTACTGTCGTCCTGCAACAACAGCATAGGTAGTGTTACATTTCTCACTTATAATCCCAAGCAGCTATTTTTTACTACCCACTTGTTTGAGGTTCTAAGTGAGCTGAGTTCAGCTGACTGAGCAGACTCTCTGTCGCTCACTGGCTTTGGGTTGGTTTTACTGGTTGTGTAAATTGTGCAGCTTAATAGATGGTTGCTTAGGGTTGCAAGCAAACACAGAATTAGTGTCATGAGAAGCTTGAAAATGCTGTGTAGAGATTAAAAGACCAGGGTCACCGTGTTTAGATGACTGTAAACTCCTGCGTCATCTGCATAGAAATGTAGAGGGATGACAAGTATATTCTTCCCCTCATGATTAAATACAACAAAAAGAGCATTGGTTTTTAAACAAGACCTTTCTGGTACACCCTGAACACTGAATTAAAGGAGGAAAGGTCACAGATCTTTAAATTAAATAAACTGCTAACAGACCAGAAACATTGTTCCATAATTAGCTCAGTCTGTAAGGCTTGTGTCTTCGAGTCACTGACATAAGAGCTTAGGGATGTCAAGTGCTTTTGATACATTTATTGATGACATTTGCTCACAGAAAAGTTTTGTTTCCTCACAAGAATTTCCTTGGTCATTAGTTTGTTAAAAATGCCACTGCAGTCCTGAGTTACTGACTGGAAAAGGGACAATGAGTCTTTGGCTGCTGGACAATGGAACCTACCTTTAAGTGTGGACTAATTAATCTGATGTCTTTTTGTGTGGAACCTTTGACAAATTGTTTTCCCCTGACTTTGACCTATTTGAATCCTTAGTGGAGCTAAACTATTGTTTATTTAATTGGAAATCTAAGCTGTACTCCACTGGACTCACAGAGGCTTCACTGTTTGCTACCCAGAGTGGAGCAGTAGTGACTGATGGGGCCCTTTTCTCTGTACAAATGGAGCAAAAAAAGACAACAACTCCTTTATTCAGCTGCTTGGATCTGCCATCTGAACAGCAGCTCGTCATTAAATTAACATCACAGCAGGCGCGCGCCCTTGCCATTACTTCTTTGAGTATTGTGGTGCACTCAGGGGGAAACTCATTCTTTCATGGGATACCAGGTCAAAAAGCAGAGCTGGCCCAGCCTCATCCCTAGGCCATGGCGTCAGGGAATGGGAACAGTCAGCATGCTACTGTGCTAGTGCCCATGAAGCAGGGTGTTGGAAAGAAAGAAAACCTTTTAATCCCTGGCAGCCATTAAATACATAGACAGATTTTTGTTTTTTGATGTAGTGCCAGTTTCTCTCCAGTCACCCCCAACCAGAATCAGAATCTGTTTTAGCTTTTACATGTGCACATTAATAACCTGTGTGCTTATTGATATACCCCATCCTCAGTTGGTATAATTTAGAAACAAGATGACTGGAAGAATGAAGATGAGAGGAACTGCTTTAATGTGATCAGATGTGTGGATAGAAATTATTTATCACATAATAAAGGCATTTACAACAACACAGTTGCTATATGATGATACAACCAACTTAACAGCTTTCTTTTTCAAAGACCCTGGTCCAAAGACAATAACTTCTGTTTTGTCTGCATTTAGAAGAAAAGAGTCAACTTATTATGTCTTCAAGACATCCATGTAGTCTATGTAAAGGGATAGTTTCATCTGTACTGAAATATGCTATACAAATAAACTTGCCTTGCCTTAAATCCGATGCAGATCTATAGTTACCTCAGATGCTGCCTCTGTGATGACTCTGCACTTTTTGGTTCTGTTTAAGTTTTCTTTGTGAATTTTCTGTTATACTTTGATTAATGTCTTTCTGTGTTAATAGTTTCATTTCCATTTTGTGTTATTCTAGTTGTTTTTGGTCATATTTTAGAGTTCTTATGTATTTCTTCTTTACCCTATTTTGCCCTCTTGCATCAGTCTCCTTCTCCTAGCTCCCTTCTTGATTCCTCTGTCCACACCTGCTCCCAATCTGCTGATTAGCCTGGTTTTTGTTCAGTCTCCCATTTATACACCTCATGTTCAGTCGCTGTTTGCTGGTTCCTCATTGTTTTATCCTCATGTGTGTTTTCTCTTGGATTTTATTATTTTGGATTTTGCTTCAGTTGCCGCCTTTTGGAAATTACACCTCCAAGAACTCATCTCTGCCTCCCTCATCTCTGCGTTTGGGTCCTCCAAAACCTCCCCCCAGCCTGACAGCCTCACCTTCCATAGATAAACCAATTATATTTAGAGGGGTGCCAATTATCTTATTTTTACTAGAAACAATCTTATTTGGAGAGAATTTTGTAAAATCATTACTACTGAGAGCAGGTGGTATGGCCTGTTCAACAGAGCTATGGCTCTGGGTGAGTTTGGGCAACTGTATTAAAAAGAAATATTGGAAGTGGACATGTCCCCACCAACTTTGGCATGGAGGGGACAGTCCCCACCAAGTTTCCGCTTTTCTCCCCCTTTCCACCGATTTACTTAAGCTAACAGTAACTGGGATTAGGTGCAGCTATCTGTGTTCAGAACTTTTTCAGTCTGTGTTTTTTTTTTCGCTCTCTCGCTGCTCTTGAGTCCCATCTCTGTGAAATATCGTCGGATCTGTCGCTTTGTGACATAATATTATTTGGGGTCGCTATTCACTGCGTACAGAGTAGCTACGAAGGAGGAGAGACACAGCATCAGTCAGTGAATTTTAACTGGCAGCGACCGGTACTTCAATATATGTTTCAGTAAAATTTAGGAGACAGGTTTGTTAAAAAAATTAGACATGCCACTGAAAAATCAATTCATTATAGATACGGAGCTTTTTCAGCTAAAAATGGCAACAGAATTTATAAAATCTGGGCTTCTCAGAGGACCATTACTCAGAGTTACAGATTAAAATGAAAACATATGTGTTGCCTTCTTATTGAACAGAGAATCAGACTGCAGAGCTTCTAGAGATCTTGAAAAAGATTTTCTCTGCAATCATTATATTGGTAGACAGGTTCATAAATCTGTTTTTAAGCAGAGCAGAGACACAATAAGAGAGAGCTTCTGATTTAAAGGTGAAACAGATTTACTGGGATATGCAACCTGCAATGAAATATATCTCCAAGTTTAAAAGAAAAAATATGCTATGAGGTCATAAAATTCAACATGTCTTTTTGTCTTTTGTAGTTCAGCAAGACTCAGAAATAGCGGTGCCAGCCAACCCAGAGACAGTCAGACTCACAGGACGCAGCCTTAGAATTAAAATATAAGGAACGTGCAATAATTAAAGCACACATAATAAAAATCAGTGTATAAATGATTTGTGAAATATAAGGTTTAATACATAGACGTTGGCTGTCACTGACATATGGGACAAATTTCTAAATTTGATTTTGCTGCTTGTGAAGGAGCATAATCACTGATGTAGCTGAAAGGGAAGCCATGCATGGATGGAGGGATGGAATTGAAGCTCCATATTAGGGATGCTTGATTTATTGCTATTTTTTATACATTAATGTTTTTGAGCCCTTTATAAATAATGCACTAAGGGCAGACATCTGTCGATAACTATAAATATCAGTGTATTGTGGTACTCTTGTTTTCTTAACAATAGGAAAGCATTCAATAAATATATGTTTGAGCTCTTTTTGGAAAATATAAACCCTATTGAAACGTTGGGGTCGAGTAGCTGTAGGTCCATCAGCCCCCACCCCTAGAGCATCCCCACCAACTTTTATCACAAAGTTACACCTTTGCTAGAGTATTCTTATTCTCCTCTAGTAATAACGAGAAATGTGCTGCCCTTGCTTTACGAATGTTCGTTTATATACAGAAGGAAACTGTACATGCCTACGGATTCACGTAAGCATGTAGAGCACCATTTCCTCTTCAATATCCTAGCATTTTGCTTCAAAGTGTGCAGCTTTGCACGAAACTAGGGACCCAGCTCTCTATTTTTAAAGGTTTCTTTTTTTTCAAAATGGCTACATTATCCAAGGCAACTAGCATCCCAATCAACAAAAGTGGAACAGATTTTTTAAAATGTATAACTGCATTATTTGAAAATTATCTGCTGTAATCAGTGAAAGTGAAAAAGAAGTGAGACCTTCTTTTGGGGGAGGAGAACTTTGTTAAAGTAATCCTGAAGGTAATTAAAAAGTAATCAGAGAGGACAGGGTTGTGAATGCCACATGTCAGCACAAGGTCCAAAGTGTGAAGCTGAGAATGTGTAGGACTACTCACATTTTGAACAAATCAAATCGAGTGTAAGATAGCTAAAAGGCTGCACTTAAGTTATCACCTTCAACCTCAGCATGGATATCAAACTGCCCCACTATAAAGACCTTGACAGAATTTAATATTAAATCAGTTAGTAACTCTGAAAACTGTTCTAAAAATGCTAAAGGACCTGGTGGATGATACAAAGTTACAAAAAGAAGAGGTTTTCTTGATTTTCAATTTAGATGAGGGAAACTAAGGTTAAATGTTATATAGAGTTATAATTGTTCACTGAATTTAAGTAATCAGTAAGTCAGCCTGAAAGATTGCTATTACTCCTCATCCTCACCCAGAATTTCTGGGTATGAGAAAATAACCCACATTAATTTGTTTTAACTTTTTCCCCAATTGAATTTATTTTAATTTTTATTAGATTATCACGATTTACTCCTAAGGGATTATTTTTTAATAAATTAAATTTTGGTTGTGGTCAAGACTCTATCTGGATCGAGTAATGAGTGGGTAACAGAGAAGCTGCCGAGAGGTGTGTTAAACTATGAAACTTCATGAAACTGTGTTAAACCTTCTGGTCTGGACCCTGGGTTGTCAGTGTTTTGGAGGACTAATAAATTTAGCCAGATTCTTTGAAAGAAGAGTTGCACCATCCAAAGTGGATGCTGTCTCTCCGAAACAGACCAGATTTCCCCCCAAAAGATTGCCAATTATCAATGTTGCCCACGTTGTTTTCAGGACACACAAGCATGACGACAGACGGCTAAAAATGTAATTACTGGTCATATCAGAGAGGGGACCAGAGAAAATTACAGTCTGACATTGTTTTGGCAAACTTATACACTGAAGCAACACTTCCGATCGGCATAACCGGATGTCATTACCACCAGCATGAATAACAATCTTACTGTATTTAACCAATGCCATGTTTCTGACTATGGAGCAGCCAATTAGCAGAGAGGGTTTTCCAGTGGGTGGACAACCCACCAGTGACCAGTGGTCAGAGATCGACAACTACGCTTTTTGTATGGTGCATAATAAGACAACTGTCTTTTACTGTCAATTACTTCTTTGGACTCTGCTTCTTCTCTACCTGATAGTGAATCCAATTTATCTGTTTAAAACATTTTTTTTTTTTTACTGCTGTCTGTGGTCAGCCACTATAGAGACACTCAGTTTATGCACCGAAGTACGTGCGCAGCAACACAGAATCAGATTAGTCTGGATTTTAACCATATTTCTCAACAATTGCTCTTTTCAGGAGCTTGCGAATAATGTCAAAAGTATTTCACCAATTTTATTTTTACATTCATGTTTTTTGGCTCCCTTCGTGACGAATGTTTCACTGCATCAGGATCTGGGAAGGTCATCATTGTTTCAGTGTGCCCTGAGTCTAATGATGCGTTCACACCAGAGGCGACGATATAAAGTGAGAGTCACATAAGCCCAATCCCAAACCAGCCCCGTAAACACTAATTGTGAGTACTAACTCTCTGTTTGCACTTTCCACGGAGGAACATTAAGTGCCATCCCATACCATAGTGGGCAGGGCATGTGGACCACTCAGCCCTTAAAAAGTGAGCTTGCATCAGTTGAAGATTGCTGATAGTTAAGGGTTAGTACTTAGGGGCCAGTACGAGATTGGGCCTATATGGTGGTGAAGATTCTCAGTCTTCCGGGTCATAGTCATTCCAAAAAAGTAAAAAAAAAACATCCTGACTTTGCTTTCAAGTTTGAAGAAATCTTGCTTCCTATCCTGGAAGCTTTTTCAATTCAATTGAATTGCACAATCTGACCATTGCCTGTTCAGAGCTTGGTGAAAACCTTAGACCCTGAATATGATCAAATAAGGAACTTATCAGGAGAATGGGGTACAGCTTCTTTACTGTGTAATCACTGCAGGGTCTGTTCTTTTTATTGCAAAAAATAAACCTGCCCCAGCAGGCAAGGAGGAGGGAGGATGATACCTGCCCTAAGTGATTCCCAGACTTCTTTATAGCCTGGGATTCAGGGGCTGACAAGGAGTAAAACCTACCCCTAGGGGGTGTGGTACCGGGCAGGAGAACGATACCACAATCAAGTTCTCTGTGAGGAGGTAGGGCTGTGGCCTTACCCTTATTAAAAACCTCTCAGAGATCATGATACTCCTGGGGGACCTTGGAGAGGTCCCGTTAAAACTCTGAATCCTCTGAGTAACCCAGCATCCCTGACTTAGCCGACCTTAAACAGGAGCTCGAAAAGGCAGTGGACCAGCCTATGTCTTGATCAGCTCTCACAGTGGACCTTATTCATACACTTAATTCACCTGCCTAACTCTGCCGGGTTCCTAATCAAAAAATTTCTTTGAGATAGGGCCAAGGATGAGGGAGGTCTTATTGGTCTCTGTCTCCATCTCCAATACGCTCTCGCCTGTGTCCGACCTTTCAGACATTTCAAAATCTTTTTCTGAATCCAACATTGTAGCATGGCAAAGACAATTCGCATTTGCAGTCTGCTTGCTTCTAGTGATTTGCTTTAGCTAACCAATGAGTGTTTGCGTTATATGACTCATCCAGTCACACTAGTTTTCACTAGATGTGGATGGAGCCAATGATCTGCATTGGATGGAGCACATGATGTAAAATAAATATTTATAAACAGTTAACCAATGACAATAGTAACGAATAACGTTTGTTTTAAAAATGTAAGGAATAGAAAGTACAGATACTTGTGTGAAAATGTAATGAGTAGAAGTCAGAAGTAGGAAGAAAAATAAGTAATGGAGTAAAGTATAGATTCCTCAAAAGTGTACTTAAGTATAGGAACAAAGTATTTGTACTTCGTTACTTCACACCTCTGTTTTGGATTAACCTCTTAAATAATTTGAGCTCAATTATCGATCCTTTTGTTAAAAAAAAAGCTATTTGTTAGTCCTGCTCTTTTGTAGGTTTTTTGCATAAAAGGTACTTCTCCGAGAATTCATCTGGTCACCTTCTTGTTAAAACAGTAAGCAGCACAGATTTAGTTTCAATTCAATTAAATTCAGTTTATTTCTATAGCGCCAATTCACAACACAAGTCATCTCAAGGCACTTTACAGGCTCAGTGTGAGCGGCCGTCTGCTGAGGCCCGACTGGGGTTCAAGGAGAAAGAAGCAGAGACACAAAAAGCAGCTGTAAAAGGCGGCTCCATCCAGGAAACACACAGCCAGGCAGACGAGCTCCGAGCCAGCTCCCATGTCAGAGGATGAAGACAGCACATCCATCCAAAGACAAATGTAACCGGGTGTCCAGATAGAAAGACTGCTGAAGCAAAAGGGGTCAGACAGATCATGAAAAGCAGAGCGCTTCTGTGTCTGTTGTTTCTAATTTGTCAGCCTTCACATGATAAGCCCGTTGGTGCCCCACATCAGCTATGTTTTCCAACTTTCTACATTACTCCCATTCCCCATCAAATCCCAAACTACATTTTCAAAACATAATAATGCCTTCATATATATCCGTATCAGTTTGAACCATGAGAACAAGAAGCTCTTTTATGATCTGTTTTTGCCTTGTGTTAAAATAAAACTAAATATCAGACACAGCTGCAATGGGAAGCTTGTTATTACCAACTGGTTTTCATGATCTTATCGCTCAGCTCTAACCATGAAGCTGTTTTTTGTTCAGCTCTGTCAGAGTATTGTCAGCAGAATTGGATAATGATGTCTCTGTAAGGTTCCTGAACTAAACAAATCTTTGTCTTTCAGGCATGGTATCCCCATATCACATGATCAATTTTTAGATTTTTTTTCTAAATGGTGTCAGTGTTTTTTGTAGGAGGCTGCCATCTCTTTTACATTTAAGGTTTTCCTTTACTTTTATTTGTTAGTTAGTTTGGTTGTTTATCTTTGTGTCTAATTAATAAATTAAGAAAGGATTACATATTTTATATAATGTTTAGCTTTCTGCTGTTTTATCGGAGAGATAGTTTAGATTGTTCTGAATGTTGGTCTTCAGAAAGATGGATCTTAAATTGTGGCGTGGACATATCTGCATGAAGAGATCCTGGGATACAATGGTGTCCTCCCAGGGTTCAGAAATATGCTGGTCTCATTAGACAGTCCTGGAATATGTTTGTACATGTATATGTGTGTGTATTTGAACACATTTTGAGTTTTTCTGTGTTGCCCTGTTATATACTAGTGATTTTTTTGGGGTGTACTTCGCCACTCGCCAAATCACCGCAGGAGAAAACCCAAACATCCTTAACACTTCACACAAACACAACCCTGAACTCAAACAATGGTTAAAATCCTTCTTTCTGGAAAACTTCAAAGTTTTCCAGAAACTCCCCAGTCTTTTGAAAGCTTTATTTCATACAGCCCAAGGTCTTAACTGGATCATGCTTGTTTTGCTTTCAAAACAAACACTGTTTTGATATTAGGATATCACGAGGTCTGCGAACAGGGTCATAGGTCATCTCTGAAACATAATGTCAAACCAAGGCTGTGTCCGAACGTCCACCCTAATCTCTAAATCCATCAATCACTTTATCGAGCAGGGACTATACAATGGACTGTATAGGGAACTTAGTTAACTGACTGTTCGGACAGTTGATGGCTACTCTTCGCTCCCAGTTGGTCATGTAACTCCGCCTCCTCGCACGATGCCTGCTCCATCTCTATTGTTTGTACCCGACAGCGGCCCACTGTGACAACAAATCCCTTAATGCTTTGTGAGAAGAGTTCTCTGAATGTATTCTGGGATATATCTGGTTGACAAGTGAGCAAGGAGGACCACTACTGTTCAAGGTACATTGAGGAAAATTTTGAGTCCACTACTTTTTCATCCACTAGACATTCGGACACTCATCTAAAATGGCGTTATCACTATATAGTGCCCTATATAGTGATTAGGGCAGATGTTCTGACAGCCCAAGACTGATATGACCAGCCAGAAATCCAGCACAGCTGCTGAATCTAAATCCTGCAGAAAAAAAAAAATAGTAAAAACAAAAAAGAACAGAAAATAAGAAATCACCTGGAAAAATCTGGTGAGAATGTAAGAGGAAGAACAGGCAAAGGAGTCTCCTTTGTTTTGGAAGGTGGTCAGAAGTGTTTACTGAGTTGCCAATAAGAACCTCTTTTGTAGTTATTTTCTGGATTACATTCTATCCTGTTTTTCTGGTACAGTCTATATCATAAAGCCAATTACATCAGATCTGTTAGGAGAATCTGTTTAATAGTTTTTGCTTCCAATAATTTTGATTACACCAATCAGTTGGCATATACTCAGTGCACTTTTTAGCCATCCAAACTTTAAGATAAACTACACACATTAAAACCACATCAGTCTGGGAAAAAAAAGACGTAGTTGTTAACCCCAAACCTGCTGGAAATTGTTGATTACTGATATTTTCACTCACAGCTTCTCCTTGTGTACAGATTATCTTTACATATTTATTATAATAAGTAAAAGCGGAAGTTCATTATCACATTCTGACACAACTGATGGGGAGCTGCCCTGTGTTATAGTGAGTATGGTAATCGATTTGTTTTATTTGGACTGAGCTGATCCTGTAATAAATGTTTGCATCATGTCCAGTTAAAAAAATTACCAATAAAAAGAAGTAAGACAAAACCACCTTTTACTGCTGGTATGACAAAAATTTGACTCGGATTAAAAACTCCTTGTAAGGCCCTAATCTGGTATGGTGGTTAAAGATGTTTCAGAACTGTTTGATGACCTTTAGTTTATATTTAAGAAAGTTAGTTATTATAAGTTGTTTTCTGATTTATGGTTGTAATTTATAAGCATAGACTTCTAGGCTTAGGTGTGCTTTTCTACTACTTAGTTTGGAGATAAGAACATTTCTCATGAAAAATACAAGTCAGTAACAGGAAAACTCAGACATGATCCACGTGATCTGAAAATGATGGATTAAGAGGCAACTACCTATCTAACATTCACTTATTAGGCTGTTTTTGCTTCTAGCTTCAAATATGATCCAAAATGAATGATAAGCATTTTTAGTATTTAATCCGATGAGATGATAAAGATAATAATATGTTTGCTGTTGCACATTCAAATTTTTTTGGAACTGTTGTTGATTCATGTCTCTGTTTTAGAATAGTCTAAGATTGATAGAAGAGGAGAGAGAAAGAAGACTGAATGAAAGTGGAGGAAAACTAGAAGACTAGTTGAAGAGAAGGGAAAAAATCTATATAGAAGCAGAAAGCAGACAGAAGTCAGACGAGCGCCAGAAAGAAAAGAATGTAGAGAGGGAAGAAGCCAGAGAAGACTGAATGGACCAGATGTTTGTATTTACTTTTTTGATTTTTTTATTCCTCATGTAACTCTCCTCTTAGGTGGAAATACTGCCAGTTTTAAGTTCTTTTTCCTTTGATACCTCTTTATCCACGTAACTCTGATTATTCAGAAACCACTTTAAAACATAGCGCCTTCTGCTGCACCTCTCTACAGAGGTGCCTATGCCTATGTTTGGTTTTACTAAAGATGATGACCTAAAATATAGCATAAACCAAGCTAATCAACAAAAGTAAGAGAATACCATTGGCTGAGGTTGGCATGAGTAAATAGACTCAGATAAAATTAAACAGAATGATCGAAAGCTCCTTGTAAGCAGTAGTGTGGTGGTCCCTGGAGAAGTGGGTATAGTTGCACTCTTTATTTTTTTTTAATGCCGCCCAGAAACAATGACATGTAAGACTGCTCTATGTAGTTTACCAAAACATTCCTTTGTAATATTTTGTTATTATCATCTAATTGCTGCTATTTGATCTCAGGGAGGAAGAAATATGAAATAAAAAAAAACGCTGACCCACAGACTAGTGAGAGATGTGAGTGAACTATTCCTTAATCCGGAGTCCATCCACAGGGATGACACCTATTCTCTCACTAAGTAGGTCAGTACTTCCTTTTGTAAACCGTCTCTTTGAACAGCTGATTCATAACAGTTTGGCCACAATTAAAATCAACGTTACTAAATCAGGACCAGTTTGCTGGTATTACTGGTCACTCAGGCAGCCTCCATGAATATGAAATACAGATAAGGCTAACAATAACATGCTGTTTCAGTTATTTTCTAAACATTTATTTAAAAAATACATTTTAGATGTGAATTTGACATCTTTGTTTATATTTCAGCTTAGATTTAAAACTCTATTTTAGTGTAGATCATTAGACATATATACATATGATGAGTAGAATTCATCATTCAAATTATTCAATAAAACAGTATCTCGCATAACAATATTTAACATAAAAATGCGTTTACAACACATCAAAATTGACATATTCTCCTAACCAAGTACTGCCGAGCCCTGAAATGTTATTAACATAATTTACGGGGTTCAACAATAAAAATGGCAAACACCCACCTAGTGTAGTTGATGTGATCATCCAAAGTTGTACCGACATATTTGGCTAAGGGCGAAGAGGCACCTTCCTCTTCACTGACAGCTTCTTGTCCGACGGGGATGGGGGGCAAAGCGGTCATCGACATTAGGCTGTACGGGATAGCATTGATAACATTAGCTCAGCTGCTGGCTAATGTTAATTCACAAGGATGTTTGTACTTAGGAAATAGAAGTGTTGTTTCACTAGCTTACTTCATATCACAGATTCTTTGCTAATCCTAAAGGAGTACCATTTAAAGTAAGCCTTTAGATATTATTAAATATGTGAGTCATACTAACCTCAGCAAAAACCGCCCTTCTCTGCTTCTCTGCTTGACTCACGGCTCATCATGCCTACAGTTAACCAACGTAATCGCTAAAGGCAGCGAGAACTAGCCAATTAGAAGAAGCTTAGGACAGGTGATGGCTTCACTGTCCTTTAAATAGAGTTATACGTTTTTGTCATGGTTTGGTGCTAAAGGCTTGCTTTTCCATCTACCCCCGCTCTAATTGGCTTCACCGGCTGATTACCGCCAATCTGATTCACCTGGTCCCTGCAGCTATTTATGCCGTTTGATTTCCTGCCATCAGTTCCAGATTAATCGACCTGTTGTGAGAGTAACTCTAGCGATCAAGTGAGTTTTTCTGTGATTCTGATTCTGACCTGTTTTCTGATTCGAGTTTTTGCCTTGCCCCTGTCTGCTCTGTCGGTTTTTGGCTTTTTACTGTTTTTCCTGGTTTCTGTAGAATGTTTCACTGACCTTTGCTTAGTTTCCCCTCACGGACACTGTTGCTCCTTCAGCTTTGGCTGGCATCAGCTTATCTTCACTCAGGGTTCTGGAAGCAGCCACAGCTGCAAACGATGAACTGAACTTTAAATCAGGTCAGTGACTTTTGCTCCAAATCGTAATCAGCCTGACATCCCTGTCTCTGACCTGTGTTTCCTACGGTATCTCGGCAGAGTATCTGCCCCGCTGAAGCCCAGCGTTAACAATCGTCCTTGTCTGTCTGTCTGAATATTGGGTCCTAGTTTCTACCACTCAGTTTGGATATATGAAAGTTTGTCATGAAAAAAACAAAGAGACAATAAAATAGTTATGCTCTCTCTGCTTTTCCTCAGAGTAGCTTTGCCTCGTCTGTTCCTGTTTGGCTGTGACACCACCCTGTAGAGAAATATCAGCTGTGCTGCTGCCATCAACACCTTTGTTTCTAGATCTTGGAGCTTGGCCTGTTTTTCAGTGTAGTCCTGTTTCTCTGACCGTGACTGGCTGGATGTGCTCTCTTCATCCTCTGACATGGGAGCTGGCTCGGAGCTCGTCTGCCTGGCTGTGTGTTTCCTGGATGGGACCGCCTTTTACAGCTGCTTTTTGTATCTCTGCTTCTGTCTCCTTGAACCCCAGTCGGCCTCGGCAGATGGCCGCTCACACTGAGCCTGGTTCCGCTGGAGGTTTCTTCCTGTTAAAAAGGAGTTTTTCCTCTCCACTGTCGCTACAAGCATGCTTAGTGTGAGGGATTGTATTTGAGTCAATGAGTCAATGAACTGGTTTTCCTTAGATAGAAAACTTTGAATCAATTTGACTGGATGATCTGGTTGAACTCTAAAGAGCCTTGAGATGACATGTGTTATGAATCGGCGCTATATAAATAAACTGAATTAATTAAAAGGAAAACTGAATGAGACAAGATCTACATAATCTGAGAATGATGGAGGAAGAGATAACCACCTGTTTAATGTTCATTTATTATGTTGTTTTATTTGTAGCTCCAAATATTGTAGTGATTAGTCTTGTTAGTATTAAATCAGATGAGATAATAATAACAATAATGATATAATATGTATGATGACATTATACCGGTGTTACAACAAAATCTGTGACCCATCATATACTGTGACAAAAGCTTCTGCTGTAACGGGGTCTCCTCACAAGTCTGTATTGGCATTAAAACATTTTCTCTGTTTCCGTTAAATATTTCAATGTTGAATTTAAATCTATGTTGACCCTTGAGCAGTGGTAACTAAGGGGCAAATTCTTAGAAATAAACCCAAAATTGTCAAAGTAGAAAGAAGAATGTTTGCTTTTTATGGAGCAATGAAGATTTTATTGATCTGTGTGTAATGCATAATTCATAGTAGATTAGGAAATGTTTGCTTTACGATGGAAACCTTTTATGTTTAAAACCATTGCTTTATTGTACATTTTGTTTGCTTGTCTGTCTGCTATTTTAACCAATATGATTTGTTGAACTAGATCTGCTATTTTCACAGATTTTGTGAGAAGCTTTTGTATAAAGTAAGGCATTAATTCCTAAAAAGGTTTGATTGAATTCTGTAAATCAAAGTTTTCTGCCCAACAGCAATGATGAACCGCATGGCAGCATTTTATACCCATCTATTGTAGAATCTAGGAAAGAGCTGCAGGCTGGTAGTTTTTGCAACATAAAACCAACTAAAACTAGACTAAATCCTTGTTAAGTTTCAGCTGATTTAAACCGACTAAAACTATCACATATCGTAATGACTAAGATGGGACTAAAACTAACGTAAATATACATGTCATACCATGTCTTCCTGTCCTCCCTTAGTCCAAAAGCATATCTGCTAGGTTAACTGAGTTGTTTAAAGTTGTGTTTGTTTGTGTAGGGGTGTGTGTATGTGCATTGTTGCATGTCTTCTCTATGTTGCCCAATGAGAGACTGGGGACCTGTCCAGGGTGTACCCTGCATTCCTTCCATATGCTGCACTGGCCCGGAATAAACGGAAAAAGATGGACGGATGGATTAATATACTGTTCTTGTTTGCTGTAACAGTATAAATGAGAAGTATCATAGTCTTACTATAGTTTACTCGAAAATATGCCTTTAGTTCTTCACAAAACTTCTTTTAAATTCTTTTCCTCTAAAATGAGGAAATTTCCTTCTTTACTACTTTATTTATTACTAAATATTTTAATAATTGGTTAGTTTTGACTTGGGTAAAACTTTGCAGCTGAAAAAGTCAAAAAGCAAAGATTCTAGAAGAATGTATACTGTCAATGGCCCTATAGACTGTCTTTCCAAAACTAATGCAATATACAAGTTGTAGTAAATAAAACATTTCCTTCCCATCACAATTAAAGGGATAGACATAACAACTGTAACATACATTCACATAAACAATGATTTTTGATATAATTGGTTCCATGTATGTTTTATTGCTTTCTTTCATCAAACATGAACACTTGATTTAAACAGCCGAAGACCAAATCCTACATTATCATAGCTTGGTTGCAGGTATGGACACTGAAAGAGCTAGCTACTGCACTGCGGATACAATGATAACAACGAATAACCAGAAAACTGACACTATCACATGTAAAGACTATTATAGTTGATGCTAAGAGGTTAAGTTTTCACAGGAAACTTGGCGAATGAATTGTTGAGTTAGCAGAAGAGATTCACATGAGCTTTGTCCAGGTGAAGGTTTGCACTGCCTCACTCACGAACGTAAATCCTTGTGCACACCACGTCATCTGCACCAAATGTCTGCAAGGAAAAAACACACAAATAAACAGGATTTTGCTTTGTTCATGTCCTCAAAAGTGTAAATCGACACCAACAATAAGCTGAAGTAAGTGTCTGTCTCACGGCCAGCTTCCAGGTTTGATTAATACTTTGTAATAAATACATGAATAAAGCACAAACATACTCAGTTTTGCTCCCGCTGTATTTTTAAATACGCAGTAGAGGCATTTAAACGTAGTAGAGGACATGCACCTGTATATAAACCCCGCACCCTATAATCCGGTGCGCCTTATGTGTGTGTTAAATACAGTAATGGCACACATAACTGAGACTGTGCCTTTTAGTACGGTGTGCCTTATGGTCATGAAAATACGGTAATTGTTTTTGCATCATGGGCAGCTCACACATAATGCATAACTGTCTGCAAAGCAGCCTACAAAGCAGATGATGCAACTTTAAAATCTCTTCAAGTGAAACTTTAACTAGTGCACATATATATGCATGCACCTTTTTTTCTTGGCACCTTCACCTTCTTTTTGACTATCTGAGCCGATGTAATAATACATTTTCTGTTAAGTCAGTAAATCAATCGATCAATTATCAGGGCAGTCTCAGTACAGTGGATGGTGTGGGAACTTTACTAGATGACATCAAAGCATATCAATTAACAAAATTTTGTTTTATATCTGAAATAAAACTTTGTCTTATTTAAAGTCAGTCTGCTCCTGGTCTTTGTAAAATTCTGTATTATTTCAGGTCGATGCAGCTCAACAGAAATCCCACCCCACTTTACTGCTAAAATGCTACCAGACTAAACCAATTACACACATTATGCAGATCTTATGGAAATGTGTCCCACTTACAGCATGAACTGCCACACACAATGAAACCACTGCATTGTTATAGCAGCTCCAAATGCAGGGCTCAGGCTGAGCCTCTTCAACTGTAAGGCTTTCTCTGCATCTGTAACCTGCCTTGGTTCTGATTCTCATTCAAACACCGTTTGCTTGGCTTCCCTAGTTCCACTTCACACAGAGAATGCTACAAACAGTTATAAATAATCTACAAACATGAGTCTGTGATATTTTTGGTTTTCCAGAGAAGATGAAACACATTCCAAATTTTTAAAAATCATCAAAACCCAATGAAACCATTTAACATAATCCAACAGAAGGGTTGGAACAAGGGCGTAGGTTTGATTTCAACTTTGGTAAGGACACTATGCTTCAGTTTCATTGGTCCTTTGCAAAAATATGCATGCTCTTTTTTATGCTTAATGTCAGCTTCAGGGCTCATTTTATTTAAAGAGAACATCAGCATTTCTTGCTACATTAATACAAATCTTATAAGCACTACATGCACTAGATGCTGTTTATCAATATTTAAAGCATCACT
>NW_015151387.1:113277-130985 GCF_000732505.1 Cyprinodon variegatus | reverse complement strand
TGAGGAAACAATCAAACCGCTGTGTACTGGACTAAATTCTTTAAAAATGGGACAAGGCAGTAGTAAGAAGGAAATGCCAGATGATGTTAGATGGATGGTGGCGTGTTGTGGTGGTGACCCAAAGTTTGCCAGAAAGTGGATTGAGAAGGAGGGCTGGGATGGAAAGTTGAGAGTTGAGCCGCTGATGAAGATTCAGCAGAAGGTGGAGATGAAGTTGGTGTATAAATCAAAAAGAAAACAAGCTAAATACAGAAAAGAATTAGAAGAGTTAAATATGTGGATTATGGTTTGGGGACTGACGGCAGGAGGCCCGCTGGAGCGAGGTGCAGAGACGCGCACCGGAGCGAGGTGCAGAGACGCGCACCGGAGCGAGGTGCAGGGACGCGCACCGGAGCGAGGTGCAGGGACGCGCACCGGAGCGAGGTGCAGGGACGCGCACCGGAGCGAGGTGCAGGGACGCACGCCGGAGGGACGCGCACCGGAGCGAGGTACAGAGACGCACGCCGGAGAGACGCGCACCGGAGCGAGGTGCAGAGACGCGCACCGGAGTGGGGTGCAGAGAGGCCCGTAATGGGGCGAGGCGCAGAGGCACGCTGGCGAGAGGCGCGTGTTGGAGGTGACCTCGCAGGCCAGCTAGGCTGGAGAGGCCCACATGCGCAGCGTGCCAGAACGAGGATCCTGCGCTGGGGTGGAGGCGCGTGTTGGAGGTGACCTTGCTAAGGCCAGCTATGCTGGAGAGGCCCACACGCGCAGCGTACCGGAACGAGGATCCAGCGCTGGGGTGGACGGTGCCCTCCATTATACCCGCCAAGTGTGCGTCTTTTAACAGACTGGGCCATTGACTCTGCTGCTCTTCACCATCCGTATTTTTATCTTTCTTTTTAACCCTTTTCCTTTTAACTTATCTTTTTATCTCTTTTTTATTGGATTTTAATCCATTAAACTTTTTAAAGCCCTGCTCACAATCGCCGCAGTCTGTTTGGATGGTATGTTTTTTTTTTAAGACGATCGCACCTCTCGCGTGCCACACAGGCAGCACTGATGATGCAGAGCGCTATGATCACTCCTCTGAAAACTGTTTAACGCCAAAGAATAGCATATGAATTTAAAGCTCAATTTTTCAACTATTTCAAAAAATTTCTTTGAGATAGGGCCAAGGATGAGGGAGGTCTTGTTGGTCTCCATCTCCCGATACGCTCTCTCCTGTGTCCGACCTTTCAGACATTTCAACATCTTTTTCTGAATCCATCATTGTAGCATGGCATAGACAATTCACGTTTGCAGTTTGAAGAACACCTGCTTGCTTCTGATGATTTCCTTTAGCTAACCAATGAGTGTTTGCGTTCTATGACTCATCCAGTCACACCAGTTTTCACTAGATGAGGATGGAGCCAATGATCTGCATTGGATGGAGCACATGACCTGAAATAAATATTTATAAACATTAAACCGAAGCCAAGAGTAACGAATAATGTTTGTTTTAAAAATATAAGGAATAGAAAGTACAGGTATTTGTGTGAAAATGTAATGTGTAGAAGTCAGAAGTAGGAAGAAAAATAAGTAATGGAGTAAAGTATAGATACCTAAAGAGTGTACTCAAGTACAGTAATTAGGTATTTGTACTTTGTTACTTGACACATCTGCTTAAAATGCCAAAATCTGCTGGCAAAACATGTTTGCTTTTATTATCCTGGTGCCTGCAGCTTGGATTACATACATGAAAAGCACCTTTCAGCCGTGTGGCAAACCGCAAGGAGGCGACCGGGCTGCTGCTCCGCCGGTGTACGGGGTTCTGAGCGGCTCAGACAGAAATAATATTTGAAGGCAGGATGGTAATCTGGATGAACTGACTACATTGACTATGTTTTCAGGTGGACTTTCTCACTTCAAAATAGATTCAAACTACTTTTTACCCACTGATCCCAGCAAATATAGCTGCCATTGTTACAAGCAAAGAAAGGATAGAGTAGCTCTGCCCAAAGCTCATCAGACCAACTTTTTCCACTGCACAGCCAGAGCAGCAAAGATAGGGTGACCAGACGTCCTTTTTTTCCCAGATATGTCCTACTTTTCAGACCTTAAAAAAAAATGTCCGGGGGGAATTTCAAAATTGTCCGAGATTTTGGTTGACTACAGTGCAGCACGTAGTCGACACAGGGAGCCAAGGCAGGGGACGGAGCGACCGAACCTGACCCGGTAACAGTAGCCTTGACAACGGCGGCCCTGTGCTTCCCCCCGCCTGCCTTACCGTTCACCAGCCCCCCTCCTCCGGCTAAGAAAGGGCGACTCATGGCTCTCTGCTGAACTGGCCCCGTCAGCGGCCCAGCAGTCGACAAAAAAAGTGTCCTCCTTTTCAGAAACCCAAATCTGGTCACCCTAGCAAAGATACTTCAGCTTCGTATCAGAACTAAACTGGTACAAGCATAAAAAATGAACAGCATGCGCATTTTTGCTGCTCTTGCTTCTTTTGGTGTGAACGTAGCATAACACTGGCTAGCTTCCAGCCATGGTGTCCTACACGAACATTGGGGGGTCAATTCGTTCATGTGTCAGGGTATGCGCATAGGGGGAGGGACAAGCGGACGACCATGATTGGCGTGTCAGGAACCAAACGTGTACAACTGTCTTTTGTGATTGGTTGGGGTTATTCATTGATTTGGACCATTTATTTTAGTTTCACTTCCAGACCTTCTATTTCACTGCTTACTAAGTGGCTGTGGGGAGATCTTTAAGCCACATGGTAAAAAATGCGTCAGAAAAGATCTCCTACTACACCTTTAAATCTAAATGGGTACAAAAATGTATATTTAATTGAAAGTAATATGTAATGTGATTTATTCAATAAAGGAATTATAAATAGATCAGTTGCATTTCCTGCAAATGAATTTATTTGTGATAGAGGAGCTGGAGCATTTATCATTATTGAGGTTAAACTGCCCAATTTATCTTGTAATTGATTTGAGGGCGTATTTCCTGACCCTAGCTGCTGGTCAGGTTATTGTCATTAGAATCAACACCTAAAATGTATATTCTAGATCAAACAGACCCTAAACCACTGAAATTTCCAAAAGAGTGTTGAAATGTCCAAATATCTCTAGTTCTGCCACAGGCAGAAGTTGAAATCAGTATTCATCATTTTTATCTACTGACTATGGTTTGGAACCCAATGTTGGAATGAGCTGCAGACATTAGCCCGAACCTGTGCAAAAAAAAAAGAAAAAAGAGTTTCCTTTTTATTTCTTGTAATGTTATTGTGCTGGATCTGTCAGGCTTAGAGCAGTAGGATCCAGTATTAAAGGAGGCAAAAAAATTAGATTTCTCAAAACATGTATTGGAAACTGAATCAAAGTGAGCATTGTCACTGTCTAAGATAGGAAAACCTGCAGGACGAAGCAACAGGTTAGTGACCACATGTTTCTGGAAGTGGATTATAATAAATGTGTGAGTCACTAACTCGGTCTCATAGTTCAGTCTGTGCCCAGAGGGTAAGGTCGGTTCCAACCGATCGGCTACCAATAAGGTGTGGCAGTTACCGCACAGAGTCCCAGACACTCATATAACCATGGTTGGAGGACAGGCAGGAGATCAGAACCCATGATACCTAAAGGTATTCAGGATAATCCAGAGGACGAAGCCAAAGCCGATGTTGGTGACGTGCTCGGTAGTCGGTAGGTACACAAACAGACAGAGATCCGGCAGGAGTCAGAAGACAGGTCAGTCAAGCAGATCAGATGGAGACAGGTAGGCTCAAAGGTCAAGCGGCAGAATAGGTCAGGATCAGGTTATCAGAATACAGGTATGCTAGAATAATTCTCACCAATGGCTCAAAAATAATCTGGCTCTGATGACTGGCTGGTTAAATAGAAACTAGTACAGGTGGATCAGAAGCAAGTAATTTGAACTGGACAGAGCTAAGCAGGTGTGTGTGGTAATACAAATATGAGCAAGAGTGACACCCAGTTCCTAATCCATTGGTTTTGAGACAGTGTTGTTTCATCTCCTCTGGGAAAACCTTTCACAAGTGACTTTGTCTGAGACTGACTTTAGGGAGCATATTTTCAACATCTGACAGTAATGTTATTAAAGATACCCAGCTCATGGTTTCCACTTTAGTTTAACATCTGCAAGTCTCCTTGTAGATGTCAGGAATCTTCCACAGCATAATTGCTCTTTCATGTTTTTAGGGTTCTTCTTTTATGCTGTTGTGTGCAGTCACCAGAATGTCTATCCTCAAACGTTTCTGACAAAGTTGGAAGCATTGAATTGTCCAAAATATCTTACAATGCTAAAGCAATATGAGTTGCTCACACTATGAGGTCTAGACTAGCCATCCAATAAAAAAAAAGAAACACATAATTTTAATTTTACACTTGACACAAGTCAGTCAGGGGAATGCTGTTTGTCCTTGCAAGAACCTCTATAGTCATATTAACCTTGGGCAGAGCAGGAAGGCATGATTTCCCCCCCAGGATAGTGCTTCTCTCGCTGTTGGACTCATGAACCCCCTGGTTTGGCTACGGACTCCTCAATCTCAGAACCTTCCTTGTTCTGAACTGTTTCCCTGATCTGATTCGGACCCCTGTCTGCTCACTAGGGCTACTGCATCAGGGACGCCCTGGGCCAGCCGATGCATTTCATTGACAGTGCATCGGCTGGATCCTGCCTTACCCGAGAAGATGGACTGAACTGTTAAACCAGGTAAGTGACTTACACTGATAATCACTTCTGTCAGATTATCGTGGTCACTTATCTGTGTTTCTCCCTCCAGAGTGTCAGTGATGTCTGTGCAGCCTCTCCCTGCAGCCTCTGCATATCAGCAGATCCACAGCAGCCTGCATTCTTTTTTCTGTTCTGTTTATTTTCATTAAATGTTTAGAAAACTTCCCATGACACTTCAGGATGTACTGGACTCTCTGTGTAATGATCACACCAGGCAGGTAGCTGTTCGTTAAAGCCCTCTGCGATTCAGTTTTGATTGGAAGATTTTTAAAGCTAAATATAGAGCAATCCTGGAAGATAACCTGTTTATCACTGTTACAGTCACGTGATCGGATAGAGCGAAGAACTAAATCTGATAAGGAACCTCTAGCATGGGTTGATCATTTATGTTTAGATTTGCTTTTCATACAATCTGACTCAACCTGCAAGCTTTACAATATAAAAGTGGGTAAAAACTGAAAGCAGGCAGATACATCCCCCTAAAGAACCTGCAGGTCTGTTTGGCAAAAAGTAACCCATACACTCTTAGGTGTTGTTTTGAAAATTATGATCCTTTTTTTACTCCAAATCATTGTTTGAGATAAAACCCCAATAAAAACTTTATCATTGGCCTTAAAAATATGTTTGTTTGTTTTTTTTTTTTGTTTTTTTTTTAATGTTTCGAGGTTATTTCTGTTAACCTTCATGCTGATGGACAAACACAAACTGCTGAAAGCAACAGAGTAACGGCAGCAGTTCCAATTGAATAATGACTCTCTCAAATTAAACATGGCTCTTTGTAATAAGTAATAAAAAAGTTGAAGTGCTTAGTGCTGGTCTGCAAGAAGCTGACACGAGAGGAGCTGAGAAACAAAAAGCCTCTGCTGATGTCACGGCTTGGCCACATCGACCTCTATCAGTCTAAAGGCTTCAGCTTTTTTCAGGGCAGTGTCACCAAAAGAGCAAAGGGGCCTTAACTCCATTCTGCTTTTATCACCCACCCATCACAGAGGAATTCTGACTTTCTGCCCTCTCATCCGTCAGTGAGGAAAATAAAGAATCTCAAACTCCCAACATTAAATAAAGTATTCCCCCCTCTTCATCCTGTATGCCTCTAAGCTGCTCAAACATCTGGTAGTTTGATTTATCAGCATCTAAACTTAGAGACTTTAGACTTTAGACAGATTTTATTTGTCATTTTGTTTACACAAGTGTAAAACAAAAATACATATAAAATAATATATATATATATATATATATATATATATATATATATATATATATATATATATATATATATATATATATATATATATATATATATATATATATATATATATATATATATATATATATATATATATATATATATATATATATACATAATGATAAAATATAATAAATATAATAATAAAATTCAATACTAATAACCTATTCTACAAAACATTCAGCAGTCTAATGTCAGTGGGGAATAAACTGTTGTGGAATCTGCTGGACCTGCATCCAATGCTTCAAAGTCTCTTCCCAGAGGGCAGCAGGGAGAACAGTCCATGGTGGGGGTGTGAGGGGTCATTGATGATGTTACAGCCTTGGGACACACAGCTCTGGGATGAAATGTCTTTTATGGAGGGAAGAGGAGCCCTGATGATCTTCTCTGCTGTTCTCACGACTCTCCTCACATTCTTCCAGTCTGAGGCGCTGCAGCCTCCACACCACACAGTGAGACAGCTGGTCAGAACGCTCTCTATGGTGCTTCCGTAGAAGCTGGGCAGGAAACGTAGGGGCAGGTGGGCTCTTCTCATCCTCCGCAAGAAGTACATGCGCTTTGGTGCCCTTTTAATCAGTGAGGTGGTGTTTACAGTCCAGGTGAGGGTGTCTGTGATGTGCACCCACAGGAATTTGGTGCTGCTGACCTCCTCTACAGCTGAGCTGTTAATGAGACATTAATATTTATTAATGCTATTCTAAAAAAGTCTGTATGGCATCCTGTAGAGCCAAGGGTGTAAGTTTGTAATGAAAGTTGGTGGGGACCCTATAAGGCAGAGGTCACGCATTAGCGGAGCGCAGTCCGGATCCAGATCCACCTGCTGGCTAATCCGGACCCAACCTGATTTAAAACATTTATAAATTACCGCATGTTGTCTGAGGACAGTGTCTAAACGTCACTTGCTCCTGTTATCCCTAAGTCCCACATCCTCTATCAACACTCCGCCCCCAGCGCTCAGGACCTCCTGCACAAAGCAAAGCCTACAGCCTCCGCTGTTCCTCCCATCTTGCTGCACTCCGACTTACCCTCTGAGTTCGAGGAGAGAATGTGCGATATTATCATTAAATTCCTTGGAGCAAAACAGGCAGAAATGAACGCTTAATTTAAAATGACATATTTAAAAAATCCCCATCAGCATCCAGCATATGTGCGGTTTCTGATGGAGATGAGAAATCTGCTTCCTGAGTTTGGAACCACATGAGGTGCATCAGTCTTCTTATGTTATCAGTAGAAGATCTCCCATATAGGAAACCCAACTGATTTACTCTTGGTTTACTCCAACATTAAAAAAAATGCATTCAGAGTAGGCCCCCCGCCCCCACCTCGGGACACCATATCATCTCTCGGTCATGCTTATCCCTGCATATAAGCCCCAGCTGATCAGGGTTAAACCGAAAGTTAAAGGGGTCAGGGTGGTCAGAGAGCGGCATGGAGAAACTCCAAGACTATTTTGAATGCTCTGACTGGAACATCTTCTATGCTGCCGCAACATATGACAACTTATTTAATATAGATGAATATGCCATGACTGTGTCAGCCTTCATAAAAAAAATGCATTGAGGACGTCAGCATCAAAAAGAACATCACCAACTGAGCCAACCACCCACCATGGATGAATGGAGGGGTTCGGAAAATGCTAAAAGCACGGCTTTCAAGTCAGGTGATAAAGAGGCACTGAGAACAGCTGGTGCCAACTTAAACCGTGCCATCAGATCAGCAAAGCAGAACCACAGCCAGAAGATCCAGGATCTTTCCATGATGACAGCAACACCAGGAGGATTTGGAAAGGCATTTGGATGATCACAGACTACAACACACCCTCCCCCCCGGTAGATGTAGCAACCACTGACTTCCTAAATACACTGAACATCTTCTTTCGAACATTTGAGGCACTAAACAGCCTCCAGCAGTGAAAGCTGTTCCACACCAGGGGGAGGAAACACTAAACCTGAGAAGAGTCAATCCAAGGAAGGCCCCAGGGCCTGATAACATACCTGGGCGGGTGTACAAGGAATGTGCAGATCAGCTGGCTGGTGTCCTCACAGACATCTTTAACACCTGGCTGGACCAATCCATAGTGCCAGCATGCTTCATGTCTGCCATCATTATTCCAGTCCCAAAGAAGCCTCAGGTCACCTAACTCAATGATTACCAGCCTGACGCTCTGACTCCCATCATGATGAAGTGCTTCCAAAGGCTGGTTAAAGAAAACATCGTCTCCAGTCTGCCGCCAACATTTGACCCCGTTCCAGTTTGCCTACCAACGCAACCACTCCACAGAGGACGCCATCTCTGCTGCTCTCCACCTGAGCCTGGCACACAGGAGAACATCCAAGTGCGGATGCTGTTCCTGGACTTCAGTTCAGCTTTCAACACCATCATCCCACAGCATCTGATGGGCAAACTTAAACAGCTGGGCTTCAATACACCCCTCTGCTATTGGCTGCTAGACTTCCTCACCAACAGACCTCAGTCAGTCCGGGTCAGACAGAACACCTCTTATGTCATTATCCAAAGCACCCCTAAGGGCTGCATCCTGAGCCCCCTGTTGTTCACCCTCATGACACATGAGTGCGTCCCCAGGTTCACCACCAATCACATCGTGAAGTTTGCAGACGACACCATGGTGGTGGGCCTCATCAGTGACAAAACCGACCAGATCTACAGAGAGGAGGTGGAGCAGCTGGTAGACTGGTGCAAAGATAACAGCCTGATCCTGAACATGGAGAAGACCAAGGAGATCATTGTTGACTTCAGGAAGAACTGTCCTAACCACGCTCCACTGCTCATCAACAGCTCAGCTGTAGAGGTGGTCAGCAGCACCAAATTCCTGTGGGTGCACATCACAGACACCCTCACCTGGACTATAAACATTCCTCAACTGGAATGTAAACACTACCTCACTGATCAAAAGGATACAAAAGCACCTTTACTTGTTGCAGAGAATGAGAAGAGCCGACCTGCCCCCACCCATCCCCCCCACCTTCTACAGAAGCACCATAGAGAGCGTGCTGACCTGTTGTCTCACTGTGAGGTGTGGAGGCTGCAGCGCCTCAGACTGGAAGAAGGTGAGAACAGCAGAGAGGATCATCAGGGATCCTCTTCCCTCCATTAAAGACATTTCATCCCAGCGCTGCGTGTCCCGAGCCAGTAACATCGTAAATGAGCCCTCACAACCCCAACATGGACTGCTCTCCCTGCTGCCCTTTGGACAGAGACTTTGAAGCATTGGATGCAGGTCCAGCAGAATCCAGAATAGTTTCTTCCCCACTGCCATTAGACTGCTGAATGTTATGTAAAAAGGGTTATTTAAAAAAAAAAAAAAAAAAACTGAAATGTTGGAACTGTAACTATACAATAATTTGTTTACATCACTTTTTTTTTATCACTGCTGCTTACTTGCACTTTAAAAAATTAAATAGTCTACAGAGCTGTACTTAACAAAATTTCTTTTTGTTTACACTTGTGTGTACAAAATGACAAAAAATCTGTGTAGTTTGCTTAGATTTGGGAGTGCGGCCACGTTGGGAGTGGTGGCCTGGTGGTTAGGGCATAATGCTTGGAATCCTGAGGTTCTGAGTTCAAGCCCCACACCCACAGGTTGTCATTCTGGGTCTCTGAATAAGACCCTTAACCCCACACTGCTCCCCGGGCGCCCCGTGATGGCAGACCACTACTCCCCAAGGGAATGGGTTAAATGTAGAGGTACACTTCTCAATGTGAAATCAATAAAGTTCTTATTTTTTGATTTTTTGATGATTTTGTAATGAGTATTTTATTAGTCAATGTAGGATTGTATATAGACCTAACTTGCCACGAGCATATTTGCGATCTCTATAGTCACTAGTTTGTCAGCTCCACATGACTGTCTCCGCTAATAGGAGCCAACTCTTATTCAATTATGAAAAGCACTTTTTAAGGCAAGACAACCATAAACATTGAGACTTTCAGTCCATAGGTGATAATAAATGACATAGATTTAGATAATTTATTACATTTCTATCATTTAACCACATCAATTACTAGACACTGTACCTTTAATTTATTTTATTTCATTTTCTATTTCAATATTAACACCATACGGGTTAAAGTGAATAAAAGTGGCTTCCTGACACTCAATTGTCTCATATAGATTTGATTTAGAACTGGCTTTGTTTTCTTGTTGTTTATGAGATCAAAAGATAGGTCTGTATAAATATATAACTCGTGTTTCTGTTGTATATGTGTATGCCATTAAATAAGTACTGGCAGTTATTCTTTTCCAATTTAAGTGATGCAAAGCATTGTAAAAGTAGAAGTAGAAGAAGCAGCAACCACACATGCCCCCTCATGCATGGCGCTTGACCTCAGTATCTTCCAGATTAAACTAGATGAAGAGTTCTCATACTTTTGTGGACTTAGGGCAGCCAGAACCACAAGGAAGCATGTTTTGATCATTAGCAGGCAATGCTTGGGCTTTTGGTGACTGAACGGAGAAATTAACAGGCTCTTATTTGAACCTTGGTTTCTAGGAACAAATAAGTTCCTAGAAACCAAGATCAAAAGATCTGACTGGAACATGTTGTTACATGTTAGAGATGAGCAGGGAAGCTGTGTCAATAAGGGAGAGCTTTGAGCAGAGGAGCTGCTCTTCCTCATCTAAAGAACTCAGGTGCACATATTTAAGGATCTTATAATAACATTAGTAAATCTAGCGGTATAATTTTATTTTGCCTTTTCTGATTCTAAATGAGACCAATTAGATCAGGTGATCCATTTTCCAAAAATCAGTTTGTAATTATCACTTAATTACATGCTTAGAAGTAGTGAAAACCTAGTAAATGCACAGATAATGTGGTATTTTCCCCAAAGATGTTCTTAATAAGAATCTTAAACCATTTCATGTCTAAATAAAAGATTTGCTATTAGGTACCAAACTCACTGCTGGATGCTCACCAGTATCAGTTCATCCCCTTTAAGCTCTCGGGTCCAGTACGTTTTAGGACCATCTCCGTCCACCAGAGTCTGCTGACAGTAAATCTTGTTCTCTGTCTCCCATGTGGGAAGGCTCTGCACAGAAGGAAAACCAAAGATTGATGTCTTTAATATCTTTACTGCCATCACAGAGTAATCCTATAGCATTGTTTAACCGTGAAGAATAGTCTTACGGATCCTGTGCTTTAGTTAGAAATAAATATGCAAATATGAATTTCAAATCGCTGATGAATTCTAGTAATAATTTGCTTATTAGGAATCACATTTGCTTTACTGCCTTTTAGAATACCAATGAGATAGGGCAGAGAAAGCACACCAGTGCCGCTGGAAGTAATTTTGGACATGTGGTGATATGAAATTGTTTTTGTTTGTTTTTTTGGGACAAAAGACCTATGAGCCTATATGCCCATTTAAGATACAATAAAAATAAATAAGTAAATAGATACAGATTCACTACTCTATTGTCATATACAGTTCAGTGCACACAACCAGGGTATGTAACACACAGACATCATAATTTCTCAGGTGAATATATTCTCTACAAATTAAACTTCACAATAACACTTAACAAAGTAGATTTGGTCAGCTGGCATAAACCTGACTCACTGCGTTTATGCCTAACATGACTCTATTAACTCCAAAATACTTTTATTCAAACCAAAAGGAAATAATTATATGATTATACTATTTAAATGTTATTGGGAGTGGCGGCTGGGAAGTGGCGGCCTAGTGGTTAGGGCATAGGGCTTGGAATCCTAAGGTGGTGAATTTTAAACCCACTCCCACAGACTGCCACTCTTGGTCTCTCAACAAGACCCTTAATCCCCAATTGCTCCCCCATGACAGCAGCCCATTGCTCCCCGAGGGGATGGGTTAAATGCAGAGGTAATTTTCTCCTCTCTCAGATCAATAAAGGTAAATGATTATTTATTGAATAGTTCTCCATTAACACAAAGAATCCAAGATTAAAATAACAGTCTAAAATATTATGGTTAAATTAAACTGCATGAACAGGTGTAAAAGTGCACGGCGGCACCATGCTCTTTGAGCTACAGGCAGGGTTCCTGGTTACAGGTGTCCAAATGTAAAGGTGCGCTCTGGGGTCATGTAAATAAAGTCTCTCATGAGAGGACGAATACTAAATGCATTTCTGTGCCATATTTCCTCCTTGTTTCTGTCATTAGACTATGTATACGGTATGTACTAGTCCGCTACTTCGAGCAGGATTCTTCATTACTCCCACTACGGGGTTGCCACAGCACCCCCACTTCCTGTAGCCATGAAGCACACTGTTTAAGCAACTAGGACTGAAGACAGAGAGCAGAGACTTTGCACTGGAGGGGCAAATAGAAGAAAGAAACAGAAGAAATGTCCTTACTGTGGAGTGAGAATACAGAAGTTATATAAAGTTATTTAAAGCTAAAAACCTCCATCTTTACTTGCTTCTTTGTGCATCTTTTATTGTCTGTTCATTTTTTGTTTTTTCCTTTACAACCAAAACGTTTTTAAAGCCTTTTCAGGTAGCAGAAACTTTTTGTCATTGCAGGATATTTGTAGAGGCACATTTTTAGTGGTTTGGCAAATACAACGCCCTGCGGTTGTGAATAAAGCAGTTGCCTCAATCGTAATGGACAAATGTTAATCACCATATCAAAGGTTTTGGACCCTGCAGGTTGCCTTACACAGTGCTTGCCAAGCTTTAGAACCTCAGAGCTATTCTAAAGCTACTTTGATCATTTTTGTTGTTTTTTTGTGCCAAGGCAGAATCAGGACAGTTAGCTACAGAAACGTCTGAAGTCAATATTCATCTCCGTCTCTGACTTGGAGAGTTTTCCATAGTGAAAATGTTCTCACACTTAAGCTCTCTCCTCTAAAGAGCTTCTGTACATACTCGTGAGTAATACTAATTCACCCTGTGTCAGGAAGTTCAGTGTTTCTGACACACAATGCTGTTTAGGCTTTTTGGCTGTTTAATTAAACTTTTATGATAAACTATTCCCCACCAAAGGTAACTGTATCAAAGAAAGTGTACATTCATTAGCCTTTTAGATATGTTATTGTTAAATGTTTCATTTCCCATTCTGTTTAATAAAGTATATCTAAATTTAATTTGAATTGAATGTTTGATCCTTTCTCACCAAACCTCTGTTTCAGGCATGAAAAGTACTTGAGCACCTTGCAGGAACAGAGTAGTGAGATCATGATTTCTGTGTATGATAAATAAATCTGGACTCAAGGGGCTGTATGTCCAAAACCTGCTTGGCTAAAAGTGGGTCATTGATGGACATATGATCCCAAACAGAACAGCACTGATGGGCTGAAAAAGAAAAGAATAAAAGAAGTGCAGTGGCCCAGTTAAAGTCTGGACTCAAATCAAATTGAAATTATATGATGGGAGCATAGAGCAGCTTAACATTAACATTGTAAACCTCCCTGAACCAAAGCAGAAGTGACAAGAGGTTTAACTTCACTAGAGTGAAACATTTCTGCTGAATATCAAGCATTCACCTGATGTAGCCCAGAGTTTCTTATCCACTTCTGATTCTCACTTTTAACCCTATTGCAGTGAGGAGATAATGGTTAATCCCACTAAAGTCAGTCAGATGAACTGGAGCTTTTTAACCCTGGAACTCTGTTAATCAACTCACTGCCGTATGCCAGACAGAGATCAGAGTGTAATCCCACCATCCACGGCTGACTAAACCCACCAGGGAAACCTCAGCCAACCTGCTCCACCGGAGAGTTTGCCAGCACTCCACAGAGATGCCTCTCACCCCCACCCTGCCAGAACAAGTAGGTTCAGTGGACCCTGACTCCTGGAGGTATATCATCTCCAGACTATACTATTGGAGGTTCACTTTTCTCTTCCTGCTGATTTCTTCCCTTTTTCTGTGTTTCACAAAAGGAAGCCATTTGTTACCTTTAGACACTTCTCAAGGTGTACTTTCATTTAATTCATAGATTTAACTTACAAACGTTAAGACTGGGAGGCTTTGCTTTTATCAGCTTGTCCACAATGCTCTAAGGGAACAAAGTTTCTGAGCATTAAGTGTATTTTCACACCACACAAATCAATCTATTCAGATTCACTTCTAAAATATGAAAGGACAATCTGTGGGTTGGCATCTCATTTGTGATTTTGCTACGGGTCTGGTTCTGGTTCATTATAGGCATTAATTGGTATTGAAGTCTTTGTTCTGGTCCCATTTGAGTTAATAAACCCCGTAATGGGCCAGAGCACTTGTTAACCAGAGCTGGTTTGTAGCTCCTCCAGTTACTTGCAGCATTTTTCCTTTGCATCTGTTAAATGTGTATGTGTGTCAGCATCATTTCAGTCTTTGGAATATTTTTTGTGTTTGCAGAACCTGTATGCTTTTGCAGCCTTTTTGTAACTTGCTGCTTTCTATCATCTATTATCATTTATCTTTTGCAGCATGAGAGGCTTGAAGAGTTCCAGAATGAGTAGAGGGGGTAAAATGGGGGTCTAGTCAAGACAAGTGAGAGGGAGGGAGAATTTGATAGGAATTAATAAATAAAATGCCTAAACTGAAAGTCTATGCTGGCTTGTTAATAAATACCAGCAGAAGCATTATCTTGGCACGGTTAAAAGTGGCCATAACTGCTATGAATTAACGTGGGAAACTAGAACCTCAGAGATAACATCACTACGAACCTATTCAAGCTCCTAGGTAGATCAAAAGCACCATTGTTCCAAAACACAGGACTGTTACGTGGACATGTGCCAAACTGTATAGGATAATTCAACTGTCACCAACTTTTCACACTAACATAAAAATGGATTCTTAAGGAATGATTTATGGATTTTATTATTTCCTCTTTAATGTGGTGGTACATAGTTTCACTTTGGAGAATGATGATCTAAGGACCTTAGCTCAGTGTTATTTATTGGGTTTTAATTCAATCATTATTATTTTTGAAATATGTTTTTTAGATGTCATAAGGTAATCTCTATTTTTCAGTCCTTCAGAGCTGCAAAAATACAGAGATTTAAGACCTAATTTGTTATGCACTTTGATGTTAGAGGCATTCTGCATATTTGCTTTCTCATGTGTCTGCGTTTCCCTGATATACACAGACTGTACCATACCTCCTGGACAATTAACCATTTAAGAAAAAGCCACACTAATGCAGTATGCTAATTCACAACCATAAAAAACAAAATTTAGAAGGCATGGTGTTTTGAGTATACTAAAAACTGTTAGTTTTGCATTTTTTTTTTTTAGATCTCCCAGCTGATAAGGATTTTTTTTTTGCCCTCAAAAATATCTTGCAGACTACTATATTAAGATTAGTATCCAAAAACAATGATATGGGTTTGATTTCACTTTGGATACTTTGGGCTCCTCCCGTCATTAAAAAAACCGAAAGACCCAATATTCGAGGCAAGACAGACAGTGGGATTATTCAAAAGTGTTTATTTAATCCCGGAGAATTGGAGTAACAGTAGCTATGGCGTCTACAACAGGAAACTCTGCAGAAAGGAAACATAGGTTAGTTAAGAAAAAAAAAAATGTTACAACTGTAAATTTACAGTCATATGCTTATATTACTGTTTTTATATGTATGTATATATATATATATATATATATTACTATATAGGCTGCACTTTTAAAAAAGATGCTGCACCTGTAGCATGGCAAGATGCTGCGGATGCCGCCCAGTGTCCCAGACGCTGCAGCCTGGGAGAACATGCAGGAGTCCAAAGACAGGTCAGCCAAACAGATCAGAACAGGAACAGGCAGGCTGAGTGGTTGAGAGGCAGAACAGGATCAGGTAATCAGAAACACTAAGGTACGCTAAAACACTCTCACCACAGGCTGGAGAGATGAAGAATAACCTTGAGCTGATGACTGAATGCAAGCAGCTTAAATATACGTAGGAGCTGGTGGCTCCAGTGATTAGACCCCAGGCAGAGTTAGACATGTAGATGGAATGAATAATCAAGTCAGTCATCAGCACCAAAATTGTGGAAATCAATAAATCAATCAATAGCGCTGCTTTTATCTATGTCGAAAAATAGGAGCCACATTGGGGAGGGAGAACACACAGAACACCTCAGCACAAGAAAAACACATATAACACGACACAAACATTTCAGCCGAAGGAAAACCTTGGAGGCTGAAGCCACATGTGAGTCAATCTGGTATTTGAGCATCAGTTGTGTGTTTGTATGGGTGCGTGTGATCAATTTGTCTATGACCACTGTCCAGTGGTGTCAAAAGTACCCACATTTGTCACTTAAGGAGAAGTATAGATACTGCAGTTTAAAAACACTCTGGTAAAGGTTGAAGTATCACTTTTACCAGTACTTCGTTACTTGACACCTCTGACAGTGTCCAGAGGCCATTTTCCATGATAAGAGCGAAGTTTATCAACTGCAGCTATAGTTCTGAACACATCCATAGGTGTCCACAGGTGGGGGTGCCTCAGTGGGCCCTTACACCATAACATCCAGGGGAGTTTTGATAAGGGGGACGCCAAATCCAAAATACACTTTTTGCTTTGAGAGCAAGCTACACAGAAATTTTCGTCAGCCTTGAAATCTTTTGTCACTGGGTTCCACATGGCGAATTCAATATTCTAAATTTGCTGGGCCTTATAGTGTACGTGCATATCCAAGATATTATCCCATCATCTATTATCCCATTTGAGTTCAACATCCTCAGCCAGCTTGCGTTCAATCGCACCCAGCATACGGCTCAGCTCATGGTCCTGCTCATTCGCAGCCATGGTAAGCCTGTCAATTGCTGCCCAAATTGCCCAAAAGTCCTCTGTAATTGCAGATAAATCAGGTATCCTTCAAATCCAAACAGAAGAAATCCTTGTATCATAAATCCAAATATCCATACTGCAGCTGCCATCTGGGTCAGCTCATTTAATTATTTTGATAATTAGTTAAAAACAAGAGTTCATACATACTAGTATTAAAATGAAATGTTCAGTCATAAACTAATAATTAAATTTCAGTTAATTCAATTTGTTTATGTTTATGTAGTCTGGTTAAAAAGCACATTAAAATGTAAGGAGGAACCTACTATGCTCTGCTCCGCAAATCACATTGTTGCCTATGGGAAAGATTGACACAATTATTAGAATCACTGGGACTGTTTTCCAAGAAGTTTCGCCAGATAACGCAAACATTTTCTTTTGTGAGAAAAGTTGCATGAATAATCTTTATTCCTCTGGAGTTTATGCGGTCACTGAGTTATGACTTTATTGGTTTACTTGTCTTTGTGTAAACCACTATATTTGTTTTGAGCTAATTTGGGTTTCTGTTTCCCATCTTAGTACTGACGGATTTTTGGGGGGGACCTGTGTGTGTCCAAAAGAACGACATTGAGCCTTGACTGATAACACAAACGTTGTCGACATCCTCGACTGACTACATTGTAAAACACACCATCCTCCAAGCCATAAGTCAATGGTGCATCCCACGAAGTATGTCCTGACCGGACAGGGTGGGCCCCCTATTCCCTGTCTTCCAGTAGAGAAATTTCGATCAATTGCATTGAGAGACCAGCTCACCAGATCCATTGTTTGAATTTGGGTGTTATGAAGAGAAGGCTCAGAAAAGACGGCAAAGCAGGTACAGAGCAGGGAGTTGCAGGAGCAGCAGGAATATCCGGCTGCCTCCTTGGAGAGTCAGAACAGACACAACCCTTTGGGTTAATTGGTGTTTCTCAATTGTCCTTTAGTTTGTTTGTATATAAAGGAGGGGTGGATGGACACAAGAAAATGAAAGCAAATA
>NW_015151387.1:110945-111387 GCF_000732505.1 Cyprinodon variegatus | reverse complement strand
ACCTCCATCAGACCACTGGTGTGAATGTCTTTGACCAAACAATCAGACACAGACTTCACGAGGGTGGCGTAAGGGCCCGACGTCCTCTAGTGGGACTGTGCTCACTGCTCGGCACCCTGGAGCTCGATTGGCATTTGCCACAGAACGCTGGAATTGGCAAGTCTGCCACTGGCGCCCTGTGCTTTTTTACAGATGAGAGCAGGTTCACCCTGAGCACATGTGACAGACGTGAAAGGTTCTGGAGAAGCCGTGCTGAACTTTATGCTGCCTGTAACATCGTTCAGCCTGACCGGCAGTGGCGGCTGGTGAAAAATATTTTTGGTGGGGCTGATATAGCCTAGTGTATGTCTCCAACTAATCCGGAATAAGAATTCAAATAAACAATTGGACAATACATACAATTTAACAGTAATGATTTAATTTACTATATAATAACAGTAAC
>NW_015151387.1:108611-109163 GCF_000732505.1 Cyprinodon variegatus | reverse complement strand
GTACACAGTCTAGAGAGTAAAACTGACATTTATGATTTAATTTCTAAAAATATATTTTACGTTTCTCTCTTCTTATCAGGGAGGGCGGTGCCCCAGCGCCCCCTATGGGCCAGCCGCCACTGCTGACCGGTTTGGTGGTGGGTCAGTGATGGTCTGGGGAGGCATATCCAGCGAGGGATGCACAGACCTATACAGGCTAGACAACGGCACTCTGACTGCCATTAGGTATCGGGATGAAATCCTTGCACCCATTGTCCTCCTGGTGCACGACAATGCCCAGCCTCATTGGAGAGAGTATACAGGCAGTACCTGGAGGATGAAGGAATTGATTGATTGGCCCCCACACTTGCCTAACCTAAATCCAATAGAACATCTCTGGGACATTATGTTTCGATCCATCCGACGCCGCCAGGTTGCACCTCAGACTGTCCAGGAGCTCAGTGATGCCCTGGTCCAGATCTGGGAGGAGATACCCCAGGACGCCATCTGTTGTCTCATTAGGAGCATGCCCCGACATTGTCAGGCATGCATACATGCACGTTGGGGCCATAC
>NW_015151387.1:89417-108295 GCF_000732505.1 Cyprinodon variegatus | reverse complement strand
TATGTTTCGATCCATCCGACGCCGCCAGGTTGCACCTCAGACTGTCCAGGAGCTCAGTGATGCCCTGGTCCAGATCTGGGAGGAGATACCCCAGGACGCCATCTGTTGTCTCATTAGGAGCATGCCCCAACATTGTCAGGCATGCATCGTGGGGGCCATACAAATTACTGAATACCATTTTGAGTTGCTGCAATGAAATTTTAGCAAAATGGACTAGTTGCCACACATTTTTTTCACTGCAATTGTTGGGGTGTCTTTGAATTCAACCCTCTGCAGGTTGATAATTTTCATTTCCATCAAATGATGTGGCATCCTTTTGTTCCTAACACATCACCCAGTCCAAATCAGTAGAAATAAACTGCAGTGAGATCTTGTGTTTTCAAAGTGTTCCTTTAAATTTTTTTGAGCAGTGTAGTTCATTGCAACATTAAACATATTTGCCCAGCTATTTACTGCTGTTTTGTAATATTCATATAAAGAAAGACCTCATGCTCCTTAAAACTAAAAACCCCAGATTAACAAGATATTTGTTCAGCAAGTAAAGCAAGTTCAGCCATCATCTGCTTCTGTTTTCTGTTACATAACCCTCCTCAGCATGCAGCACATAGTCTGTGTGAATACATTATACACCCGTGGAGGGAAGCTTGACATGTTACTGTGAGGGACCAAACCCAAACCACCAGCAGGTTGACACAATCACAGCAACATTATACAGTTGTAAAGAAACCTTTATGGTATTTTTGCAACAAACAATTCAGTTTACAACCACATAATGTGGTTAAAATCTGTAAAATATGCAACATACAGATGTCTTCTATATCTCAGAGCTGAGATTCTATCAAGGGACTCTTTTACAAAACCAGTTCCCTCCTTTGGTATCATGTCGCAGAACACATTTATTGCCAAAGGATTGAATTACATATATTACATATTTTTTTAAGATCTAATTTTTTTTGCAAGTTCAGCCATCATTGGATTCTGTTTTTCATGATATATAACCATCCAAATGTTTTTGTATTGCCTAGATCTCTAAAAGCTAATACATTTTTCTACTGAGTTGGAAAAATACTGTTGTCCTTGCTGGAGCCTTGTCTACAGGAGGATAAGAGACCCCCCGCCCCCCTGTCTGGATCCAATGGGCTTCAAAGAGAAACTGTCATCCAGCTCTAGCCGCCCTCCCTGCTAAGACGTGCACATGATACCACTGCTGGGACCAGAAAAAGATGTTTAAATTTCATTTGCCACTTTGATCTGACAGCACATTCTCTCTTGATCACATAATAATGTCTTTAAGAAATAAATATAATTTGACTGCACATAAAACAACAACAACAAAAAACTGTATTCATTAAATAGACATCAGATATGAACAAAAACACATATTTTAGCTGAGGAAGGAGTTTCACCTCTCTACATTTTGGTGTGAGACTCGTTAGATGAATGACAAAGATGTTCTTCTATCTATCAGTTTCTGACATCAATCTGAGGAAAATTTGCTTCCCTGTTCACTTTGAGCTGTTCAATGATCACAATGATCTTAAACAGAATAAGATTAATGATCAAGGTGAGGGCCTCCACTACTTTCTGTTTTTGTTTTGTTGCGATCCATTGTCGCTCATTTAATGTAATTACGCTGGTCTGAAAACACAGCCCTACGGCGTAAGTCTTAGAAACACAAGCTTCTCATATTAGCATCCTATTTTGCCGCTCAGCCTCTCAAAGGCTAGGCAAGCGCTTCCAGCTGAAGGCTATGCTACGTATCAACTAAATCCCTCTGGAGAAGTCTGTGCTTGCTGGACCGAGTCAGACGGCCTTTTTCCTGCGATTCAGAGGGGGCTGAATAAGGACTAATCTGAGGTTTAAATAGTTTGTGTCCAGATATTTTACTACAAAACTCTGGCTTTGATAAGTTTTCCTAATATTTTTAGATAATAATAACATATAAGAGAGGCACTTTTTTTTAGATTTGAAAGAAAACAGTTCTCGTATTAACTTCTTAGACTAAAAGGAGGTTTTAAATTGACACCGATTGAAGCAAATGGCTGAAGACCACAGACTCATATCTGTTGTCACTTAAAAATAAAGTTTACTGCTAGTTTCTAGATACAAGTGAGCACAATACCTGTGTAATATTTTTTTTTTCCATTTTATTACATAAGTAGTGCATCAGAGGACAGTTTTCAGCATTTTGACATACTACAAACTTTAACATGCTGTATTGCTCCTCTGTAGGAAAGACCAATGCAGGGATGTGTAATTTAAAAATAGAAGGAATGTGATACTGGGTTTTTAAAAGTACATTCAGCTTACACGTATCTGATAGGCTAAATAAAATCCAGTCTCACCAAATACCTTAAGAAGACACCTAGTTGACACATGGAGCCCCTAGGAGGTAAGTCTTAAGAAGGCTTCTTGCAAGCAAGAAGAGATCTGTAAATTCACCAACTCCAAAGAAATACATCTTGCCAACAGATGCATCTGGCCTCGATACAGAATTGTTTTGGACCAATGAAATGCATTGACATGTATTACGTCAACCAGAAGTAGAATGCTGAAGCAAAACAAAGATGGCTGCACCAGTTTTAGCTGGAATACCCTCTATTTCTTTTTGAAAAATGAGAAAAAGGAAGCGATTTGTGCGAGTTTTTGTGTGACTTTGATATATTATGAAAAAAATCAATAATGCGATACGTCACAGCTGCCACTGCTGCTGTGATTGGCTAAAAGCTTGACATAGAGGCAGATGCCAGTTGGTGTTTTATCCAATCAGCTGGCAGAATTATATTAAATGTCCCTTCCTTTTGCGAAATGTGGTTTATGCAGCTAACCTGAAATCACATTTACCTCAACAGCTGACCTCCACAGTGACCCTGAAGACAATGCTTAGGCTACAAATGCTTTAGATCATAGCAGATGTGACCAGACTTGGATCTGCTTTTTCTCATCACGGTAGCTTCAGCTGGTCTGTTCCTGTTCAGCTGTGACTCCTGCAGAGAAATATCAGTTTTGCTGCTGCCATCATCCTCTCCGTTTATAGATGTTGGAGCTTCGCCTGTTTTCAGGATAGTCCTGTTTCTTTATCTCCTTGAACCCCAGTCAGCCTTGGCATATGGCCGCTCACACTGAGCCTAGTTCTGGTTCTGCTCGAGGTTTCTTCCTGTTAAAGGGAGTTTTCCTCTCCACTGATGCTACATGCATGCTTGGTGTGAGGGTTTGCTGTAGAGTCAATGACACAATCCAAGTGAAGGTCGTCGCTGCAGGCTCATCCAGAAGGAGCATGTTTTGCAAGTCAATGACTGGATACAATCAGCTGGTTTTCCTAACCACTCTGACATATCATGTCTTTAATGGGCCTTGAGATGATGTCATCACTGTTTATATAATACTCTACTTTTATTCATATTAAGAATCCTTACAGTCCCTATCCTCAGGCCTAATCTCAAAGTGTATTCATATATCTCTAGGACATTACTCTCAGTAGGTTTTAATATTATCACTGTTCATGTACTTCATCCATCAATAGAGCTAATTGACTTTGAACAATAGTTAATCGCTAAACCATCTCGGCAATTTTGTGTTTTCTTTAGAATGTTGGAGGGTAAGACTCTCCGTGCATTGGCTCACTGGACCAAGGTCCAGGTTATAAATGGATCAGGTGGTGCCTGGGGGCTCAAAACCTTTGTTTAAGTACTAAAATCTCAGTTATTACTGGCATTAGTCATAAATAGATACAACAAAAACTTAGGATGTATTCACAGAGAAAAGTAACTGAATCCACCAAAACAAATAACACAGAAATATACAGAAATGTAACGTAACAACCAAGAGTTTCCTCTAGATTAAAAAAGACAGATAAAATCCTTTGGTATGTTAAAAGTGTTCACAGTATAATCTGTAAACAATATGAAACAGAAATGTGTCTTTTATTCTGTGCTTCACCGTATCACAAAGGTGAGTAAAATAAACAATAAAAATACATTTTAAAGAACCAAACTGATATCATCATTGAGGTGGTTAACATTGGATTAATTTAGCTTTTTTTGCCACTTTATTGACAGTTAGGTACGTTATTCCAGAATGTGCTTGATGTCGTCCTACCTTGACCTTGCGTCCATCCACAGTCTCCTCATTGAACTCTTCGCCGATACGGAAATTGATCTCGGTGGTTCGCACACTTGTGGAGGTTTTGATGTAGAACTGCTCGCCGTCCTGGTGGATCTCCACCTGAGGGGTCGAGGCTGCTGCCACAGCTACCTTCCTCAGCATGGCGTTCACACCTGAACAGAAACAATACACACAAGGTTTAAAAAAAAGAGACTGCATTACAGCTGCCACTAATGACTAACTTTCTAATGACAAAAAAAAATCCCCACTGTTGGGCATTTGCATAGTAGCCACAGGATATTGTGGCTACCTTGTAAGTAAAAAAAAGTTACATCGTACTATGTGTGCCTTTGCTTTTTTACTAAACCATCTGTCTCCAGTCAGGTGCTGTCTCAAAAGCACAAAAATTACTATAAATACGCCTGCATGGCATTGTTCAAAGATCAATCTGCATATGACAAATAAATAAACATCAGGGGAGTTAAACTCTAAAGGTTAATAAAAAAAAGTTGAAAGAATGGAATGTTATGTAGACAGAACAGAGAGAGAGCTCTGATTATTATTGCTGCAATATAACATTTTTTATGAAATGTTATATTGCAGCAAAAAAGTTAATCAATACCCAAATTTAAAGTTTTAATGTTAAAACCTTCCAGCGAAAAATACTCGATTGTATATTCTGGTACTTGCAGCTTTTACCACAAACCCTAAAAACTCTTTATATTCACTGCCAGCCACTACTAACAGCAGTGGGAAATCACCCACATTGTGCCAAGGTAGTTATCCCCACCAGAATTTGTATCCCCTCGCTGGGAGCACCTAAGGAGGAGCTGATCAAGTTCACTCCGCCTCAATTTCAACCTCCTCGTTCAACTCTTACACCATGTGTGCTCCCGGCGAGGGGACACAAATTCTGATGAACTGACTACACAGACATTTGGAGATGGCCTTACTTGCTTAAAAACATGTTAAAGCTATGTTTCCTACTCATCAAGAAAATAAAGCCAAGCTGCTTTCCAGCTTGAAGCTACAGAACAGAACAGAAAAACAACCAGAGTAGAGAGCAGCCAGTGTCGAAGCATCAAAGCAACTTGAACACAGATTGATCCAGCATTCAAAGGCTCCGATGTGAACAGAGCATTACAGTTCACGTCAGACCTCTATCACTCTATCAGAGGGGTGTCAAAAGTTCACACATTTGTTACTTAAGTAGAAGTATAGATAGTGCAGTTTAAAAACACTCTGGTAAAAGTTGAAGTATCAACTTGACCTCTTTACTCAAGTAAAAGTGAAAATGTATGTGCTCCAAAAACTACTTAAAGTATAAAAGCTATAAGCTATAAAGTAAGCTTTAAAAAAAAACCAGCCAGATGCCACTATATTAACTGAAAGCTCATCTTTTCGACTATTTCTAAAAATCCTTAGAGATAGGGCCGAGGATGAGGGAGGTCTTGTTGGTCTCCATCTCCCGATACGCTCTCGCCTGTGTCTGACCTTTCAGACATTTCAACATCTTTTTCTGAATCTGACATTGTAGCATGGCAAAGACAATTCACGTTAGCAGTTTGAAGAACACCTGCTTGCTTCTGATGATTTCCTTTAGCTAACCAATGAGTGTTTGCGTTATATGACTCATCCAATGACACTAGTTTTCACTAGATGTGGATGGAGCCAATGATCTGCATTGGATGGAGCACATGACCTGAAATGAATATTTATAAACATTAAACCAGGGGTAACCAATTAAAAATCAGCGGGATCCAAATAAAGAAAATCATCAACCAGTAAAGGTCTGGAAAGGAGATGGAGGATGTGGGGGTTCAGGGTAACAGCGGCACAAGTGAAGTTTAGACACTGTCATCATCTGACGACGTTTAATGATTAAACCGAAGCCAAGAGTAACGAGTAACTTTTGTTTTAAAAATGTAAGGAATAGAAAGTACAGTTACTTGTGTGAAAGTGTAATGAGTAGAAGTCAGAAGTAGGAAGAAAAATAAGTAATGGAGTAAAGTATAGATACCGAAAAAGTGTGCTTAAGTACAGTAACAAAGTATTTGTACTCCGTTACTTGACACATCTGTTCTATTACCAGCTGCGCGAAAGCATTCTCATACTTTGAATACTTTTGGTCTTCTAGCAGATGCCTCCGTCCAAGATTCAGGCTCACCCGCTGCTGACATTTTTGTATCACGCTCAAAACCAGAACCAAGAGTAACAGAAGCTTGTGACCAGAGAGGAAAAGGGAGCCAATTTACCCGCGGTTTTGCACACAGCAAAATTAGTGTTGTGAAATACCTGAACTCAGATGAGCTGTTTGCTCCGACCAAAATTAATAGGCGAAATTTCCGACAAATTTCCATCGTCAATTATATCGACTACATTGACTAATTGTGGCAGCACTTGACTGTATTTAGCAGAGATAGTGTGAGGTAATGCGTACACCCAATACCACAGACTGTAATAACACACAACCCAGTATTCAAGGCAGGAGAGACAGTTCAAAACGTTTATTCAAAAACGGGCGGGCTGTGGAAATGCGGTATTAGCGGCTAGGGCATCTATCACTGAAGCTCTGTTGGGAAGAAACAGGTTAGTCACCATGATAATTTGATGGAGGATCATGATCCACGTGAGTATCTAATCTGGTTCAACAGTTCAGTCCATCATAGAGAACAGATCCAGCCGGATTCTGCAGGCATCACCCAGATTGTCCACAATACTACAGCCCCGGAAGACAAGCTGAAGTCCGAGCCAAGTCAGGGAAACAGATCAGAACAAGAAGGCTCATAGGTCCAGGATACTGAATCCCAGTCAGGGATACAGTTCAGAAAAGGAACAGACTGGTTCAGTGTTCCAGGAGTCCACAGAAAGTTTAAACGGGAGCCGGCAGAATCAGTGGATGTGAGGCAGATCAGGAAATCAGAAACACTACAGAAAGCTAAAAACCCTCTCTCCACTGGCCCCAACAATGGGAACAAGGTCATCTGGCCCTAATAGCTGGATGCAAATCCCTTAAATGGAGGCAAGAGCAGGTGGATATGTGGCAATGAGAAACCGGCCAAAGTTAGAGAAGTGAATGGAATAAGCAATTAAGCCAGCCATCATCACCAAGATCATGACAAGGACATTTGAGAACCATTAAGACGATTTGGTAAAAGGCACACAAATGCAATTTAATTTCTAAGAAAATTGTGAAATTCCAGGAATTATAAAACAACTAAATTGCACATTGTTGTGAAAATGAAAAACAACTCCAAAAACAAAACAAGAGCAAAGATGCCTTTTATTTGTGCTCCCATTTTTTTTTTTTTACAGAAAATCTTCCAACATGCACCCCTCCCCGATTTAGAGAGTTGGAGTCTCTCATGCCAACCTGTATTAGCTCAGAAGCTCAGACATAGAGACTTACTGGCTGACTGTCTTCCTTTCTTGGTGTGTGTGTGTGTGTCTGTCTGGAATTGGCCACACAAATCTTTAAAGGGAACGGAAGAAGAGTGCTTGTTTTGGAATGAAATTACAATGAGCCCTGTGTGGCTCTGAGAGACCTCAGCTATTAAGCAAAACCTCAGCTATTTATCGAAATTGGATGAAATTTGTGGAATTTTGGCACTGAGGTTGAAAAGGAGGGGTTGGTAACTGTCCTGTTTTCAGCTTAGCCTATCCATGGTTGTCTTATTTTGCCTGATAGTTCCATGCTTGGTTTGACACTGCAATGGCCATATGGCTTTATGCCTGCCAAATTCTTTCTCCTTGACATTTTGCTGCCCTCCTGTATCAGCAGGGCAAACAGAGGATCGTTTTCAGTAGATTATACTGATTTTATAGAAAGAATAAAAAAAATTATTATGTAAGGTTTTTATAATTATCTTTGAATAGTTTTAGTTAATGATCCTCCTTCAAAACCACAATAGTCCCTTTAGGTTATCACCCAAGGTTGTTGTGTAAGTAGAGTAGAGTAGTTGTGTGGGTGAGTAGAGAGGTAGGTGGAGGTAGAGTATTGATGCCCCTATCCAGCTGGGGAGAAACTAGTCCAAGCATTTGCAACTTCAAGTCTGGACTATTATAGTTCTTTGCTATCAGGAACTCATCGAACTGTAGTCAAAAGCCTTCAGCTGATTCAAAATGTTGCAGCCAGAGTTCTAATGAAAAACATAAACAGATCATATATCTCCTCTTTAGCTTCTCTTCTCTGGCTCTCTGTTAAATCCAGAATGGAATTTAAAATCCTCCTTCTCACATATAAAGCCCAAAATAAACAAGTTCCATCTGATATCAGAGATCTGAATGTACCTTGTATTTCAGCCCGGACAGACGTTTCTCCTTTACTCTACCTTGGCCCTATTGTGACTCTACCTTTCTTATAAATTATCCAAAAGAGGTAGGTTATCCTGAGCTACTCTCTGTATTTGTGTTGCTATACTGCAATTTATCTGGAAGGTTGGAGGCACTAAACAGCACTCTAGCAATGAAAGCCATTCCACATCAGGGAGAGGAGGCACTCAACCTTGACAAAACTGATGTGTGGAAGACTCTGAGGAGAGTCAACCCAAGAAAGGCCCCAGGCCCCGATAACATACCTGAGCAAGTGTACAAGGAATGTGCAGGTCAGCTGGCTGGTGTCCTCACAGACATTTTAACACCTCGCTGGACCAATCCATAGTGCCAGCATGCTTCAAGTCTGCCACCATTATTCTGGTCAAAGAAGCCTCAGGTCACCCCACTCACTGACACCCATAATGATGAAGTGTTTTGAAAGGCTGGTTTAAGAACACATCGTCTCCAATCTCCCACCAGCATGTGACCCGTTCCTGTTCGCCTACCGACGGAGCTGCTCCACTGAGGACGCCATCTCCTCTGCTCTTTACCTGAGCCTAGCACACCTGGAGGAGAGGAACTCCAACATGCAGATGCTGTTCCTGGACTTCACTTCAGCATCTGATAATGAAACTGGAACAGCTAGGCTTCAATATACCCCTCTACAATTGACTGCTAGACCTCTTCACAAACAGTCAGTTTGTGAGTTATTGAGTTGGACAGAACACCTCTGATATCATCACCATAAGCAGAGGCTCCCCTAAGGGCTGCATCCGTCCTGAGCCCCCTGCTGTTCACCCTGATGACACATGACTGCGTCCCCAGGTTCACCACTAATCACATCGTAAAGTTAGCAGACGACAATCCTCATCAGACACAACAACGACCAGGGCTACCGAAAGGAGGTGGAGCAGCTGGTGGTTTCAGAGATAACAGCTGTTCCTGAACGTGGAGAAGATGAAGGAGATCATTGTTGACTTCAGGAAGAACCAGCCTAACCACGCTCCACTGCTCATCAACAGCTCAGCTGTAGAGGTGGACAGCAGCACCAAATTCCTGGGGGTGCACATCACAGACACCCTCACCTGGAATGTAAACACCACCTCACTAGTCAAAAGGGCACAGAAGCGCTTGTACTTCCAGCATTCGAAGCAGGACCAGCAGAGTCTGCAACAGCTTCTTCCCCACTCCCATTAGACTGCTGAACTGTTGAGAAAACTCAAAATCATGTCACAGACTCTGCATCACACTGATAACACCCAACTAAAATACTGCATATTTGCACCATATATTTAATGCTCTGAACTTCCATTTTAATGTGTTTTTGTAAAAAAAATTTCTCCCACACTGTTTAAATTTCATCACTGCTGCACTTTATGGAATGGAAATGTACATTTCATTGCTAAGTTGCTGCTCATTACTGTCTGAAAGCAGTACAAATTAAAATTGCGTTTTACATACACTCCATTATACAAACTGGCAAAAAAAAGTTTTCTAACATAGAGACAACTTTTCCTCATTCTGCCTCATTCTATATTTATTCCCCCCCTCTGCAGTTTTTATCAAGTTCCACTCATAACTTTATATTCTCTCTACTTTTTCTCTTCATCGCTTCATCTGGTCTGTTCCTGTTTGGCTGTGACTCCATCGTTAATATAAATATTAGCTGTGCTGCTTCCATCGACATCTCTGTTTAAAGATGTTGGAGCTTGGCCTGTTCCCAGTGCAGTCTTTTACTTTGCAGAACTTGTTTGAAGCTGATCTACCAGGCTGTGGCCACCTGTGGAGCTGGTTAAAAGTTTTGTGTATCTGCTTGTTGTTGAAACTCTGCTTCTTTTTCTGCTTGCTTGCCTCTTTTTGAAACCCAGTTGACCCCAACACACTGATCCTGGTTCGGCTGGACGTTTCTGTCTTTTAAAGGGGAGTGTTCTTCTCTACTGTCGCTACATGCATGCCTGGAGTGAGGGAATGCTGAAGAGTCAACAACAAAATGCAAGCAAAGATTGTCGCAGCAGGTTGCTCCAGGAGGAGCATGTTTGCAAGTCAAAGATAGCAGATAATGAAGGAGCTAATCTTCCCTTAAGTACCGTTCACTCAGTCCCTTCCTAAAGACAGCTGTACATTGCATCTTAGCTGGTATTAAAGATTTCCAATGGCCTTTTTTCAACATATTTCTTCTTGTCACTCTCCTACGGTAAAGTACAGAGCTAATAGCTGTCTTGCTCCTAAACTGTAGCCCATCTTGGCCACTTCACATATTAATGTTCTGTTTGTCTATTCAGTCTAGGCAGATGCAAATATCTTGGTAAGTTTGCAATATTATTATAACTTTTTCATTTTCCAGAAATAGACCTGAGCTTTGTCCTGTCTGTTGTGTTCCTTACTATTAGCAAACATGTTGCTGTTTTTCCTTTAATGTTCTCTGGAAACATCGGAAACTTTGTAGAACAGCTTAGTTTTATGCTGAGATTAAAATGCACCCAGTGAACACCTTTATTAATACTTGACTTTTAAAGCCAATTGGCAAGCATACATTTTTTGCAAGGGTGTCAGACTAAAGAGGGTAAACATTTTTAAAACACAGTCTACTTTTCCTACCACTTCACAGTTTTCTTCTATGCTGTGTCCATATCACAAAAAACACATTACATATAGTCCCTGTAACATAATGAAATATTTTTTTTTAACAAATATTGTATCAATCCTTTTCTACTACATGGAAACCGTTGACTCATCAGATACATAGAACGTTGTGGCCCCGTGGCGTTGAACTGCGCATTAGACAGCCATCAGAGATGCTTCTCTCTGTTTCTCTCTCAGACCACCGTCTTCTCTAAGAACTAACTGTTGACCTTCCCTAGCAGATGTGGTTTATGTGTTGAATGAGGTGTTAAACCTAGAGGCTTTTCCATCAGACCAAAGATCACACCAAAGAAGCTGTTGTCCTGGCAACTTTAAAAACACAAAACATGGAGAGGGAAAAAGAACTACAAATAAAGAAGGAAAACCTGATATTTTACTTCCAGCTTTTATGCTTTTCTCAAGTATGTCTTTAAGAAAAAAAGGGTGACAGAAAAGACACAGAAGAAGGAACAGTCACTCAGACAAACCTGAAATATTTCCAGATTTTGTACTATAGTTCTTTTTTTTAAACAATAAAAATTTTTACTAAACTTGAATCATTAAGTGTAAGAATCTGTAATTAAAAAAATATATAAACTTTGGATTTAATGTGTGGCATTAAGAGGTGTTATGCAGATTATGAAAATAATTTTAGGTTTTCAGGTAAATATATATATGGACAAATATGTGGTTTGTCTTTACATCCAGTTCTTTGGTGGTCCAACTCTCCAACTTGAACAATGTTTTTTTTTTTCTTTTACTAATTAGTCGTGAAAATAGCTTGATAATCTCTAAAAAGAAGTTTTCAAGTTTGGACTTTAACTGGGCCACTGTGGACTTTGACCAGGCCATTCTAACACTTGAATCATTGTCATAATTCAGAACAGAAGGACCCAGTGTTCAAAGCGAGACAGACAGTGAGTTACTTCAAACCATTTATTTAAAAACAAGCTAACTGTGGATCTGTGGTATCAGGAGCTAGGGCATCTATCACTGAAGCTCTATTGGGGAGAAACACAGCTTAGCGATCATGATAATCGGATTGAAGAAGGATGATTGTCCATGTAAGTCACTAACCTAGTTCAGCTGCTCAGTACATACCAGAGAACACGGTAGGATTCCAGGATTGCACACTAGATGCAGCGGGCGCCGCCTAGAGTGTCCCGATGCTGCAGCCCGAAAGAGTCCGGAGTCTGAGCCAGGTCAGGGATACAGATCAGAACAGGAAGGCTCAGAGGTCCAGGAGTCTGAATCCCAGTCAGAGATACAGGTCAAAACAGGAACAAGCTGGTTCAAGGTTCCAGAAGTCCTGAAACCCCTTTCACCAATGGCCAGAGACAACAAGGAAAATTTCACACTGATATCTAGATGCAAGTACATGAGCAGCAGCAGGTGGCTAAGATGAGCGATAATGAGCAACCAGGCAGAATTAGACAGGTAAATGTAATGAGCAATTACGCCAGCCATCAGCACCAAGATCATGACATCCATTCCATTGTAGCCCTGCTTGTATGTTCAGGGTTTAGATCCTTTATTTCAGACTTTTTCCTGTATTTCCACTAAGTGGTACAGTCCCAGTTGCCACTGGGTAGAAGGCATTGAATGATCCGGTCTAGTTAGGTGAGCATTTCGACAGCAAGTCTCTCTTCCACTGGACAGGCCAGAGTTCAACCAAATCTCCAGCCTAGTCTCATATCAGCATGACAATAAACAGCAGCAGTAATGAAGATCATTCACTGGCTCTTGTTTGTTTACTTTTCTTAGCAGACATCTTCCTGGGTATCTCACTTTGTTGCCGGTGGTTACATATTTCTGTCTACCAATAAGTTGATTGTTACATGTTATACCAAAGTCCGTCCCTAATTGAACTGACCTACTACAGAGTTATGACCATCAATGGTGCAACCAAACCACTGTGTTTGGTTACACCCACAAACCCATCTACTCTTCCACGACAAAAATAGTGCATTCAGGATATCTCGTACCGTTGGTTTTCCTCTACAAAACTTCTGCTTAGAGGCCAGAGAGGTCAACATCCTCAAAATGTTTGTTGCATCTCATGTCTTCTAGCAAGCTGTAGATGTCATGATCTTGGCGCTGATGCTGGTGCATTATAATTTACTCCTGTCACCTGTCAAATTGGTGGCTCATGTTGTCCCCCTGGTTCCTGCTGCTGCTTATGCTGCCTGTTTGCCTACGATCTGTGCCATATTATTTGAGCTGTTTTCTGAGAGTTACTCTAGCATTCTCAATATATGATCTGTGATTCTGATTTTGACCTGTTTCTGCCTTTGGATATCCGAGTATTGCTTTGCTCCTGTCTGCTCAGTCAGTATTGTTTATTCTGGACTGATTCCTGGATTCTGCTGGTCAACCGAACTTGAACTGTGCTTCTGACCTCGGCTTGGATTCTCCACCAGTACCTCCTCTGCTCTCTGATCTTCTGGTCTGTAAGCCTGGTTCTGCTTTGACTTCGGCTCTGGATATCCCTCACAGACACTTTTGCTCCTCGGGGTCGGCTGACGTCAGCCCTGCTAATCACTTTGAACACCTCAAGCGGTAGAAATTCTCCCTCTCGGACTTATCTCCTTCCTCTGGGATCTAACTGGACTCAGAATTTGGTTAGGGAATTTGCTCACAGTCTTGAACAGCCTGTTATTTTAAGTCACTGTCCTGAGTTTCTATCCCTACAGAGGATCCGGTTTATCCGCCCAAGCTAGCGAGCAGCTACATGCTGTACTGTTTTTAAAAAAAAAGGCTTTTTTGAAATTTGGCTGATCTGTATGCTTTGAATATTGGGTCCAAGGTTCAGAAGTCTTGACAGATCTGTCTAGATCTAGATCTGTGCAGCCCGCAGCTCGTAGGGGGTATTGGAGTAAACCTGCACACCACACTTTTCCTCATTCACATTTTGTGCTGGAATAGGTACTTGAAGTTGATCTGTCTCATAAAATCAACCTGAACACATAGAGGTTAGTGAGTTTAACTTGTGGCACTGTATTGCATCCACAAAAACTCCACTTATATCCCATGCTGCTGCTTAGGGGCTCATCGGTGGGACCTCTCCCTGAAGAATTCCAGATTATTCTAACAGGCATCGAGCTTCTTTTGCCATGTCCTTGTCTGTTTCACTGGTTCTGGCGTGACGAATCGCTCCAACACAATCAAATGACCCAATTTAACCGCTCTAAATCTAAACCATCACAATCATCTGTAAATACTGGGCAGGTTGACAAAGGATGGAAGAGGACAAGAGAAAGAAGAACAGCACAGTGATCCACCAACCTTCCCTTGCAGTAATGCATGCCCTACTTAAATACTTAACATGATTAATGTTATACCCCCCCTCCACCACCACCACCCCTTTTCTCACCTCGTGTAACAATACTACGTCTGTTTAGCCTGGAATTTAGCACCCAGTGATTCTGGGAGATTTTCTGAGGGATTTTCCCTCAGAATCATCTCTGCTTGCTTTTCCAGGCAGCTTCTCGCAACAATCTGATTTTATTAGGAGTCATGTCTTTCCTAAAGCACAAGAAAGGGCTCTTTTCCCTTATTTGGACATGATGCAAAGCAAACCTAAGCAGTGAGGACAGAAAGGAGAAGACTCACCCAAGGCTTTGAGAAGTTCATCAAAATTCTCACTGCTCTTCATCTTCCAGTTGCCGGCAAAGTTAGGCATGGCTGCTGAGGCTGAGGGCTGCAGAAGGAACCTGTTCCTCACTCTGCTGTCTCTCTCTGATTCTTCCTCACCCTCCTCCTTCACTCTGCTCCTCTGCTCTGAGCTCAGCCCCCCGCGCACACGTTTCACCCAGCTAAGTCTTTTATATATATATATATATCTATATATATATCTATATATATAGATATATATATATATATATATATATATATATATATATATATTCACTACCGTTCAAAAGTTTGGGGTCATCCAAACAATTTTGTGTTTTCCTGAAAAGTCACACTTATTCACCACTATATGTTGTGAAATGAATACAAAATAGTGTCAAGACATTGAAAAGGTTACAAATAATGATTTGCATTTGAAATAAGATTTTTTTACATCAAGCTTTGCTTTCGACAAAGAATCCTTCATTTGCAGCAATTACAACATTGCAGACCTTTGGCAATCTAGCTGTTAATTTGTTGAGGTAATCTGGAGAAATTGCACCCCACGCTTCTAGAAACAGCTCCCACAAGTTGGATTGGTTGGATGGGCACTTCTTGCGTACCATACGCTCAAGCTGCTCCCACAACAGCTCAATGGGGTTCAGATCTGGTGACTGCGCTGGCCACTCCATTACAGATAGAATACCAGCTGCCTGCTTCTGCTATAAATAGTTCTTGCACAATTTGGAGGTGTGCTTAACGTCATTGTCCTGTTGTAGGATGAAATTGGCTCCAATCAAGCGCTGTCCACTGGGTATGGCATGGCGTTGCAAAATGGAGTGTAACCTTCCTTATTCATAATCCCTTTTACCCTGTACAAATCTCCCACCTTACCAGCACCAAAGCAACCCCAGACCATCACATTACCTCCACCATGTTGAGTTTCAGATTAAAGTTCCCTTTTTTCTGGCCATTTTGAGCGTTTAATTGACCCCTCAAATGTGATGCTCCAGAAACTCAATCTGCTCTAAGAAATGTCAGTTTTGTAGATTCTATAACGAGCTAAACTGTTTTCAGATGTGTGAACATGATTGCACAAGGGTTTTCTAATCATCAATTAGCCTTCTTCTATGTAGATATTGCACCAAAAACCAGACATTTGCAGCTAGAATAGTCATTTACCACATTAGCAATGTATAGAGTGTATTGCTTTAAAGTTAAGACTAGTCTAAAGTTATCTACTTTGAAAAGTACAGTGCTTTTCATTCAAAAATAAGGACATTTCAATGTGACCCCAAACTTTTGAACGGTACTGTATATATATATATCTATATATATATATAGATATATATATATGAGGAATATGTCTCCATCACAACAAGAAGCAATGTTCCCAACAGCTCCTTTACGTCTGTCCCATAGTCACTGGAGTTATCTTCTCTTTTGTTCCTTTATGGCTGCCATCTTTAATGGGAGGCAGTGTACTGTAGATCCCTCCTTCTGAGAGCTGTATCCCTTCAATACAGTAAAGCTGGACTAAGATGTCTTCTTTGACCTGAAAAGCAATTAATTACTTTAGGAACTCAAAAAATCAAAGGGATTCAAAATCATGCTTTTAAATAATGGCATGTTTTTGAGTATACGTATATGAGCTCCCTCTGCAGATTTTTCTGAAGGACTCTGATCTTTGTGATATGTCCAGGATATATCACACAGAGGAACCTGTGGAGGAAAATTTATATTATCCTTCTGGGATACTGACTGACAGTAAAAGTTTAGAATGAACCAGAGTTTTATTCTGAAATGTCCTGGTTATTTAAAAGACTGTGATTGTTAGGACACTGGACCCTCTGGGGACGGTGGCAGAGACAAGGACACTTAACAAATGGCTGGACATTATGAACAATGCCAGCCAACCTCTAGACACTGCCTTCATCACTCAGGAGCCTGATCACTGGGAGATTGCTCCTCCTCAAATTCAACTGTACAACTCCTCATTGGGGGAAGGAGGAGGTGATAGGAAGAGGGACAAGGGTCAGCACCCCCCTCCTTAAACATCTTGTGCAAAACATTACCTATTGCCACTCATGTGTAATATTCTTCTCTCTAACACATGCCAACTACTGTGTAGCCTGTTGATTTTTTTTTAAACTTATTTATAAGGTCAGTACATCTCTTCAGTACAAGTGCAATAATCCAAGGCAACTACTGTGTAGTCTTTCCTTAGCTCTCTACTGTGCAGATAATGTTATATCTGAAGGACACATATTTCTGGAAATTACAACTTTTTAATGCTTTTTTGTATATATACGCTCTTTTCATGTTGTCTGTTGTATTTTTATGTTGTATCTTTAATGGCATCTTGTTTTTTATTTTTTATATGAGCTACAGGAACCAGAATTTCCTTGAAGGAGCAATCCCAAGGGAAATAAAGTTGAGACTAAGTCTAAAAAGGCCCATAAACTCAGACTATATTGTGTAACTTTAATATGTTATTATAATATATCTTATTTAATCATATATTATTAATATCAGAACAATGTTAGAACAATAAATGAAAGTGAGTGGAGCTCTAATCATGGTCAAACAGATAGTTTTGCATTTATGTGGAACAAATTAACCACAACCTCCTTTCATGTTTATTAAAAAGAATTATTCTGTTCCAAGTCAAACATAATTTGGTTAAAAGCTCTTCCTCATAGTCTTGGCCCTGATGGTAGGCTTTTTCATTTGCTCCTGCTCACCGGTCTAATTGGCCCGGTGGCTGATTAACGCCGATCTTTTCCACCTGGTTCCTCGACTATTTATGTTGTTCGCCTGCCTGTAAATATAGCAAAACTATATCTTTTAACAGACAGAAACTTTCTTGCCGTTTGCTGAAGTGGGAGAGTTCAATGTGTTTGATACGCCCCCTTGTGGCAAACTGCTAGTACTACATGCTTCCTCTCAACCCCTCCTCAGTAGGATAGTCCAGTGAACAAACCACACACAAACAAACACAAGGTAGGGGTGTAATCATACCTGAAGTCTCTTATGTCAGAATAATATTCTTTTTTGTAAGAGTTGAATGGTTTAAATCATATCTATCTGAGCGATTTCAGTTTATTCACATTAATGATAAATCTTCCTCATACTCCAGGGTTACCTGTGGAGTACCACGGAGATCAGTGCTAGGACCAATTCAATTTACTATACTGTATATATATATATATATGCTCCCATTAGAAATATTAGACAGCATGGGATTCATTTTCACTGTTACGCTGATGATACCCAGCTATATCTGTCTATAAATCCAAATGAAGCTAACCCTTTACATAGATTACAGGCATGTCTTAAAGACATAAAAACCTGGAACACTCTTAACTTTCTGCCCCTTATTGCAGACAAAGCAGAGCTTATAGTGTTTGGACCAGAGTCTTTGAAAAAGAAGCCGATTAGTCAGTCACTTCATCTGGATGTTATTAAATTGATTAAGCTAAAATATAACTGATTATGCTGCTATAGGCTTAGACTGCTGGAGGACATAGGGACCCCTTTTTCATTATTCTGCTTCATTCTATCTCTAGTCCCCCACTCTGCAGAATCTGTTAGTTCAATCTCTAACGTTCTGCTCTCTCTGCTTTTTCTAATAGTAGCTTCATCTGGTCTGTTCCTGTTTGGCTGTGACTCCATCCTGAAGAGAAATATCAGCTTGTGCTGCTGCCATCAACCCCTTTGTTTATAGAGGTTTGACAGCGGCCTGTTTCTCAGAGTAGTCCTTTTGTTCTGACTGTGACTAGCTTGCTTTCTTCATCCTCTGACATGGGAGTTGGTTCGGAATTCGTCTGCCTGGCTGTGGGTTTCCAGTTGCTTTGACAGTTGTCTTTTTTTAATATCTCTGCTTCTTTTTCTATGTCTGCTTCTGTCTCCTTGAACCCCAGTCGGCCTCAGCAGATGGCCGCTCACACTTAGCCTGGTTCTCCTGGAGGTTTCTTCCTGTTAAAAGGGAGTTTTTCCTCTCCTCTGTCGCTACAAGCATGCTTAGTGTGAGGGATTGCCTTCGGGTTGATGCAATCAACTGGTTTTCCTTAGATAGAAAACTTTCTATCAATTTGACTTTATAATCTGGTTGAATTGTAAAGTGCCTTGAGATGAAATGTGTTGTTAATTGGCGCTTTATGAATAAACTGAACATGTAGCAATCAATAATGTTTATTATTTGTCCAACTTATAAAAAAAAAAGT